>NC_137889.1:5395755-5573123 GCF_963455335.1 Martes martes | reverse complement strand
AGAGATCACAAGTAGGCCGAGAGGCAGGCAGAGAGAGAGGGGGAAGCAGGCTTCCCGCTGAGCAGAGAGCCCAATGTGGGGCTCGATCCCAGGACCCTGAGATCATGACCTGAACCGAAGGCAGAGACTTAACCCACTGAGCCACCCAGGTGTCCCTAAACATAGACTGTTTCTTAATAAGCCACCCATTCTCAAGCAGGTCACCAGCCACCTTTTATCAGGTACCCAGAAGAGACGGTGGGTCCCTGTCCATGAAATAGTAGCTCTAATGCCAGATTGACACACACACAACCAGATTTTAAAATTAGCTGCGTCTTGATATGCTGAAGAAGGAAAGGTAAAAAGTAAAAGTCACAAAATCCAAGGAAACACTCAAAAATTAAAGATGAAAAGGAAAATGAAAATAAAGTTAATGAAGGAAAATACATTGTAACATTAAAGAAAATGTATTTTCAAGCTCCTGGGATAAAGCCACAGGGTGCAAGCCCACGGGAGGGACACGATGGATGGAACACAGTAGGGTTGTCGGCCCCCAGGGTGTTTCTGTGGACATCACTTCACCTGGTTGGGGTTTTGTGTTTTTGATATGTCTTCCGCTTTCATTCTAATCAATATGCTTTCCTGTGAGTTTCCATTTCTTTTTTTTCCCCCGAATTTCTCTTTTCTCTGTTGGCCACTGTGTTTCCTGCAGTATTTGGATTCCCCCTTAGGATCTCACCAGGTTTGTCTTAAATTCTGATAAGTTTTTCTTCTCTCCTCAGGTCTGCAAGCTCAGATTTTATTCTCTCCTGCGGCTTCTTCCTCTCTTCACAGAGCTGCGTGTTTTTGCTTTGTGTTGGTGATTGCTACATTTGAGATTATTTTTTGAAAGGCAGAGACATTTTTCTCCTCATTTTTAATTGCGGTATGACAGCATCTTCCTAAGAATATTTGTCCATCTGTTGACAGAATTGTCACCTTTTTTTGTACTTTGAAAAATTTTAGTGAATATATCTACCTTTCCGTTTTCATTTTTCCCTGACCAGCTGTTCGCAGAAGTCCCTAGAGCGTAGGAGCAGGCGGCTTACCTGGCTTCCCAGCCCAATGGCCTCTCCTTCCTCCAGAGGGAAGAGAAGGACCAATTCCTTCCAGCTTCTTCTGTGTCAGTTCTCTGATAGCCTCTCCTTCTTTCTTCTCTGAACCAAGGTGAATGCCTGAGAACCACTCTGGCTGGCCCGCCTCGCCCGGGTCCCATAGTAGTCGTCGGAGTAAAGATTGCAGCTTCCGCGAGCGCCCAGGCGCCTTCCGATGCCAGCCCTGGAAACTGCATCTTTCCTTCAGCGAATAGGACAGGTCTTGTCTCCCTGAAAATCGAGCTTGTGTTCGCTGTCCGTGGTCCTGACGGCGTCTAAGGCGCAGGCGCAATGTGGTAATGAACGAGGTGGGGAAGGTAGCAGGTGGTAGTAATAGGAGCGCGTGACGGGTTCTCTTCTACCCCACGTTCCAGGCATGCTACCCTCACAGCACCCTGTGAGCTGAGCCAGCCAGCTCCACTTCACAGAGAAGGAAGCGGCCACAGAGGAGGTTAGGCAGCGGGACCACTGATTTGTGCTTAGCTGGTGAATGGAGCAGCGGGCATATGAACCGAGATGGTCTAGTTCAAGTCTCCGTGCTTTGAGTGGCCATGTGTGCGGTCATGCTTACGCTGGAAGTCTGGTTTGAACATATATATATATATTTATTTTTTATTTATTTATTTGAAATATTCTTTTTATTCATTTGTCAGACAGAGAGAAAAGACAAACAGGGGGAGCATTAGGCAAAGGCAGAAGCAGGCTCCCTGCTGAGCAAGGAGTCAGAGGCAGGACTGATCCCAGGACGCTTGGATCATGACCTGAGTGAAAGGCAGACCCTTAAGGGACTGAGCCACCCAGGAGCCCCAGGTTTGAACATTTTAGAACTTAGAAGTTAACATGTGTTTAAAACTGTAAGTGGCAGTAGTGTGAAGGAGAAAGACAGAGAGTCCTTCAGGGCCATGTAGGGAGAGATAGATAAAGGTTATGTGAGCAGGCTCACAGAAATCCCAAAGATGTGGAGGTGTTTGGTGGGGGGGGGGGATTCTTATTTATGACAGTATCCTGTGGTCAACAGAAAGTAAACAGACCCTAAAAAGAAGTAAGCCATTAAAGATGTTATCTCTAGTCCTTAATCAGTGGTGCTGCCAGTAGAGAAGTCAAAAAGATTTAAGTTCCCCGGTTAACCTTAAATAAAACACTGACCCTAAAAGCCCTCAGTGGTAACCCAGTCTGGGCCCTTCTCTCTCCAGAGAGCTTTTTCTGTATCCTTTATTGCTTTACTCACTCTCTTTTGTCTGTGAGATTCATTCTTTCACTCCATGAGACAAGAACCTAGCTCTCCTGCTTCAGCAATTTTCTCAAAGTTTTGTGCATGCGGGAACCACTTGGGAGTCCTGCTAAGATGCAGATATGATCCCATGGGACGTGGGAGTCTGCATTTGTAACAGGCTATCCAGGGTCTGCTAATGTACTCTGAGTAGCTAGGATGTAGGACACTGGTCAGGCAGCTCAGGGCAGAGAGAAAGGGAGTCTGAACTAGCACATCATCCTTAAGTATGAAAAGAACCAGACAGAGTGAGAGAATGTAGCTGCAGGATCATGAAAACTGTTGACAGGTTGAATATGGTGGTGAGGAATGAATGGGAAATGATGACTCCATTTTCTAACTGGGGAGATTCTTTCAACCTCTGAAAAGCAAACATAGGAGGCAGATAGCTAGGTGGCTTTGGAGATGTTGGGTCTGAGTTTTTAATTCTGAGTTAAAAGACACCCATTTGGGAATGCATAGCATGCCTGAACCATGGCCATGGTGACTGACCAGATAGCACAGAGAACTTCCGGAACTTTGGCATATGGTAATGTGAACTACTCAGCAGGTGGGCAAATGCAAGTCACCTGTGGAGGAAGTCCTTTGGTGACTGCCCTCTCTTCTCTTGTTTCTGGAACATAGATGACACTGGTGTGATTGGGGTTCCCCAGTCCTTAGGGACAGATAGGAGAAGGAAAGAAAGTGCTCCCTGGTTCAGAGTGCTTGAGACGGGCCTGTAAGTATAGAAAGAGGGAAAAGTTTCTTTCTTGTCTGATTTCGGTCAGGAAATACAACCAGAAACAGACTATAAAAGCTCATCTCTTAAAACATTCCTGGGTCTCTTGAAATATTTCCTCTGATCATGAGTTCACACTTCTAAGAACCAGCCTCTCTCTTGCTGATCAACCTCCCTATTTGTTTGGTTTCCATAAATTAAAATCCAATTAAAATTCAATCTGCTCCCTTTATGTACAGTCCCTTGGTTCATTCTGGTCTCTGAAATGCACGATGGAAGCAATGAAGACAATGGCATGATCCAAGAAATTCAAAGTAGTGTGTCTCATTTTGGTCCAGTACTGAAAACTGGAAGATCAATTTTGATTAAACCTTGCGTTGATCTGAGAATCTGTTTATCCGTAACAAGCTCTCATAACATGCCTTCTGAAGTGGACATATGGAAACTCTAACAAGATCGGTCTAAATCAGGGATTGGCGTTTCAGGAGGTAATACCAAAGAGCATTCCCCACTTTTCCCATGTGGACTCTCACCTTTCATCAAGGTTCCATTGCCCAAATCACCTTTCTCCTGGAAATGCATGTGCATCTCAGTTACTTAGGCTTAGGAGACATGATTCATGCCCTCAGGGAATGTGGGCTCTACTGGAGCAGGGGAATGAGAGGCATTTTTGAAGTATTCCACATCTTCAAGAGAGGAAATTGCAAAGAATCCCACATGGGTCGCTAAAGTAGGCAGTGTTGTTAACTAGGAGGTGATGAAGAGTCGCAAGACACCTACAAGCTGGGATTTGAAAGGGCACAGAGGGGAAGATGGGGAATCTCAGACTCTCCTTTGCCAAATTTGCTTATAGACAGTCCTTTCTGGTATCTACTTTGAACACAAATATTATGAGATCCTTGTATCAGCTCTCTATTTGCACTGAAGTCTATACATGATAGAAGTTTTTGATTTTGATACTTTTGTTACCCCTGCAGGTGTATACCGTCAATAGACGTCATCCACCCATCCCACCTTTTTTGGACTGGAGAATGGAATCACATGCTGTCTGGCAAATCATTTCATTTTCCTGCCCTTGCTTTTTCTGCTTTTCCTCTCATTCTTTAATCACAGCCTCCTGTTTATTTTCTTCCTCTTTTCGAAGAACAGTACATAAATAAGGTTTTAAGAGTACATCGAGAGTACAATCAATCTATTGCACAAACCCAAAATACACATCAGCATTTCAGGACTTATGAAAAATATAGCTAAATTGCACGTATTCTTAGGATTACATGCATTTCCTTTTTTGTTGTTGGGCTTACCAAATCACTCCTATTAATATGATATTCTCATACATTATGTAACAGCTGAGAGCAAAGAATAAAGTCTGAGATCCCTACATTTTGGAAGCTTGATCGCTTTCATAAAGGGCGTGAAGCCTTGCGCGCCAACCCCCCACCTTTCACGTTGAGTCGGACCTGTAATGCAACAGTAGGACAAATTGCCTAAACTCCTACTGCAACTCCTATCAAAACATTTCATGGAAGTTAATTAAATTTTCTAATATTTCTTGAGAGAAGAACAAGGCATGGTGACTTTAAAAATAGATCTATAACAGAAGTAATAAAGAGTTTGGGATACAGAAATTTCATGAAACAAGAAAGGGAAAAATACATGAAGGAGAAAATCATAATGAATCATAGAATGTTAGAGTTTAAGCAGTCCTCAGAGATCTTTGTTCCAAACTCTCATTTTAGGATGGGGGAGCTGAAGTTCACAGTAGATGTTATGTCAGGTCACAGAGCATCATAACGATTTGGATGCCCACTCGGTGAGCACAACTCTCTGGGAGGCTGTTAGGCTCTTGTGAATGTTTCATTCTTTTTTTTTTTTTTTTCAAGTCCACTAGGGCACTCTTGGGTGCTTTAGAAACACTAATTTCCCTATAGTAATCTTGAGCACTGAGGCTACCAGACTGTAAAAATTAAGCTGGGCCTTAGGAATTACTCAGAATGGCCTAGGATCTGGGATACTCAGACTTCTAACTCCGGAAATTCAATTTTGACCATTTACCAGGAAATGATCAGGCTCTGGGGAATGGACAGATGTAAAACTGACTTATGAGCCGTAAATATAAATATTGTCATCTACTGAAAGGGGAAATCAGCAAGAGAATGAACTTTGTAAAACGTGTAATGCTGTGCATGGGAATTAGCATTGATAACAATGAAAATAAGATAATTGTAATTGTTATCGTTCCACATGGTTAGGTCCATGCAGAAATCCCAGTTATGTCTGAGGCATTTTCATTATGGTTATAGCCTGACAAGATAACCCACATCATCTTCAGGGACACTAAGGTTTAAATAACCTGTTTCTAGAAATTACCCTCTTGGGAAGAGTGGGGGAATTTAGCTAGTCCTTGCTAGATCCAAAATTATACATGGGAAAGCATCTGATTAAGACTCCTGAGGTAAGTCCGAGTCTCGGTGGTGCTATCGTGTGGTTATACAACCCGGGACAAGTGCAGAGGTTGCTCTGAGCTCTAACCTTCTCATTTCCAAATATGGAAGTTGATCTTGGTGTGTTTCACAGTTGTTTTTGGTGTTCACACTCTCAAACATCAAGGAACTTCCTTTTCTGAACATCCTAAGCCCTTCTTGTATGGCCTTCCTGCTTTTTACTGACACTCATCATGGTATTACCATTCATCATATTTTTATGATGTATAGTGATTTATTTTTGATGTTATGTTCAACAATTCATTAGTTGTGTATAACACCTAGTGCTCATCGCCACACCTGTCTTCCTTAATACCCATCACCCGGTCACCCCATCTCCCCAACCCCCTCCCTTCTGTAACCTTCATTTTGGTTCCCAGAGTCCAGAGTCTCTCTTGGTTTGTCTCCCTCTCTGATTTCTCCCCCTTCAGAATTCCCTCCCTTTCTGTGTGGTCCTCTGTGCTATTCCTTATGTTCCACATATGAGTGAAACCCTATGATAATTGTCTTTCTCTACTCGACTTATTTTACTCAGCATAATCCCCTCCAGTTCCATCCCTATCAGGGAAAATGGTATGTATTCATCTTTTCTGATGGTTGAGTAATATATGGCATATGCCATTGTATATAGGGACCACATCTTTATCCATTCATCTCTCGATGGACATCTCAGCTCCTTCCACAGTTTAGCTGTTGTGGACATTGTGATGTACAGCGATTCCTAAGTTAGCTGGGTGGCTCAAAATTTGCAAGAAGGTGGAACCTGAGACACACAAGAAATGCTGACACTGAATTTGGGAGGACCAAGGCTGGAGCAGTGCAGGTGACGAACGCGGTGGGAGTGAGGATGGAAAGCATGCTGGGAAATGAGGAGTGGACCCGTGCACTGCTGCACACGCAGAGTGCAGGACTCTGATCAGGTCTGTTTGCTCCACAAGTGGGACATTTCCAGGCTGGTGTGCACAGAGAACCTATACCTTGGAGCAGTCCCCATAGGAAGAAAAAAGTGGGTGGAGAGATCCATCTGTACCTCTCACATTGGTTGAGTTTCATCACTCTGGGGAGCTAACTCTCCTGCACCTCTGGACCATGTCATGTGCTATGGTAGACTCCGAAGGAGCCAGAAGTCCCCCTTGCATACCATCCATGACAGAAGTGAAGGGTATCTGTGCGCAGGCAGGACTCAGTGTGTCAGGAAACCCAACAAGGGCTTTGACAGTGGTGAATAGGGATTGGGAGGGCTTTGCAGAAAGAATGCAAAGGCGGCTTAGCTGAAGGGTCACACAAAGTGTGTGTCCCATATAGTCCTCCCTTGTACCATGTGTACGTACCGTACTGACGTGTTTGTGCTCTCTGGACCACTTGTGCACTGTGATGTGCATTTCCTTTTTTCTGTTTCTGTGGAAATGAAAGCACTTTCACTCTCCCCATAAGCACAGTTAGACGACTCTCCCCACCCTGAAGCTCAAGGTACTTGTTGTCTTCTGTAAATCCTAGGCTAAAAGATTAGTGACCCAAATGACAGTCTGCATTGCTTTGGTTGGGATGAGGCCATATTGATATTCACTGTCTCTCTCCTTGACTACTCATTTTAGGGTTCCCTTATCCTCACTTTGACCCATCTTGGTTTATTATCCGGTGGGGTAATCTAGACCTTGAACCTGAGGGTCTGGATCCTTGGTTTATCTCCTTTTGTTGGGTTATAGTTGTTACATTTCCTCCACAAATGGTCATTGCCAGGCCATGGAAATGCAGAGGTTCCCCATGTGGGTCCAGCTGTCCTGCCTACCTTCACTGTTCTCTGGCAACCTTACCTTTTCCTGGTAATTAGGATGGGGACCCAACTAGTGCAACAACACCATTTTGCCCATGTATCCTTTGTCCCAAGAAGATAAAAGGGCCAGGAGATGATTGCAGCTCCTACTCTAGTGGAACTTGGATGTCTTGGGGCATTACTGCCTTGCCTTCTCCTCCTACTCTAGTGGAACTTGGATGTCTTGGGGCATTACTGCCTTGCCTTCTCCTGAGATCAGGGCACTAACCAGCACAGTGCTAGATCTGGGGCAATAGGAAGCCCAGATATTGAAAATGGGTCTTCGGGTGTGGTAGTGAGAGGGATAATTTTCATTTGCACACATTGGTGACAGGACCCTATTGTGAGCCATTTGGATCCACTGTGGTACAGATTTGGGCCCAAACTCCCTCTTGGTACCTGGCTTCTCTGAGCTTCCAGTCTACCCAGGGGTTGATGGTGGTGTTTTAGGTTCCCAATATTTATGGGCAGCTCAGACCTGACTTGTGCCTATCATTGAGAAGTCCAAATAGTCCATTTTGCTCATTGCATGGGTACCCTGGAGGGTGGTTGCAGGCCCCTTTGCAGAAGGGTCAAAAGAATGACACAAACTCCTTGTGGATTGTCACAGTCCTTCCTCAGAGAGTGTCTTCCTATGGCAGTGGTTTCTGTGCATTAACACTGTAGTCCTTATGATTATGCAAATAACCCATTAATCAGCTGTTCATGTGTCTGACTCTTAAGGAAATCATGACCTGATTCATTGTCACAAATAGATACCCAGACACAAATAGACACTCTGCTTTTGCTGCCCTGAAGCAATGATACCCACTTCATTTCTGATGCTGGAGGTCTGCCCCTGGCCTTTGCCTTTGTGAAGCCCTGAGATCCCCAGTGATATTCCAGTGGTCCCAGGACCACCACACTGTCAACCCAGCCATGACAAGGCAATTACTATGTTTTGAAAAACATGCAGGAATCCACCCTTAAGAGCATTTTTTCACATTCTTAGTGGACCCCCTCTAGGTACCACAACTATAAATCCATTCTAATTTCCCACTTCCTCCTTCAGATTCCTTCAGTGCTAGACTAGGAAAATTCTGGCAGGACCATCTCATGTATGATAAGCTATAATTAATTCTTTGTTACTAGGTCCTCAACTGTTTAGGGCCAGCTCCAGGGATCCAGGACAAAACATGAAATCCCAAGTCATGGGTGAGCTTGCTCATGTTGATTAATTGTCCCCTACCCAGTCTTGTACTCTGCTCTCAGATATGCTGAGAATGCACAGATGGCCCTTTTGCATCTCTGCCCCCTTTATAATCAGATTCTCCTCTTGATTCTCAGCACTCTGAGAGGTGAGGTCCTCCCGAAAGTTGCCACAGAGACTTCCACCTTGTGCCTCTGTTGTACGTTGGATGCTGAGGGTCCTGAAGCTAATGCTGTGTTGCACCTTCTCTGGGGGCATCAGAGCAGCTTCTGCACTGCACAGCCATTGTCCCCATGCTGGCTGGGTCCGAGGCACCTGTTCTCATACCGATTTGCCTTCCACCTCTACATCATCTCAGTTAACCTCTGGTGAACGCTGAAGCTCTTTTGATACCACTGCTTGCCAGAGGTTATCATCATCTTACTATGGACTGAAAGTTTGTGTTCTGCCAAAACTCATGCACTGAAACTCTCAGCTCCAGTGTGATGGTATTTGGAGGTGGGCCCTTTGGAGGTAATTAGGTTTAGATGAGGTCATGGAGATAGAGTTCCCAGGATGCAGATTAAGCCCTCAACAAAGAGGAAGAGACAATAATTCTCTCTGTCCCAAGGAAAGGCCGTGCAAGGACATACCCAGCAGGGCCCTCATCAAGAATATGGCCATGTTATTGGACTCCTAATCTCTAGAAGTGTGAGAAATAAATGTCCATTGATTAAGGCAGCCAGCCTCTTGAGCTGATTAAGACACTTGCTATCCATAAAGGGCTCCTACTGCTTTCCCATGGATGAGCCATCCTATTGCACATCTCCATGTTGAGGGCTGCTTTTCACAAGCCCACTGGCTCCAGTTGTTTTAGCCTGGGTCTTTCATAGAGTCCAAGGAGAACCTTTGTATGTTCGCAGTGTATTGGTATTTTCAAGTCTCAAGTGGTAAGGCTGTGGATAAAGGCGAAGTGTGGAAGAAGGAAACATATATAGCAGTGATCCTTCTTTTTTTTTTTTTAAGATTTTATTTATTTATTTGACAGAGAGAGATACAAGTAGGCAGAGAGACAGGCAGAGAGAGAGGGAGAAGCAGGCTCCCTGCAGAGCAGAGAGCCCGATGCGGGGCTCGATCCCAGGACTCTGGGATCGTGACCTGAGCCGAAGGCAGAAGCCTCAACCCACTGAGCCACCCAGGTACCCCTAGCAGTGATCCTTCTTATGACTGCTCTGGCCACCACTTCACAAGAGCCAGGAAGAGACCCAGTGAATTTGTCAGCGGTTGTGTTTCTTGGACTGCAATTTTGAATGTGCGCCAGGGAGAAAATCACACATACAGCTCAGAGCGATCCATGGAGGGGATAAAGAAGGCTGTGTCATGGAATTGGTTCTATTTCATTTCTCCTCTCTGACTGGCAAAGACTTACACCAGAGCAGTTTCTCTCTAGTTCTGGGTTCTATCTTCTGGTACCTTAGGGGCCTCTGAGGATGCCACATCCAGTCCCTGGAGTGTGACACTTCATCTGCACCTAGAAGTGGAGGAGTCCACATTATGTAGCATGTAAGTCTCCTGAAGACCAGGGCTCAGTGAGATGTTCACCAGTTTGGGAAGCAAGGCCAACCATGACCAAAGAAAAGATGAACTTCCCATTGTGGTTGGAGTCTTCAGAAATATGGAGGGAGTCTGCAGAATTCTGGGAACATACATGGCATTTTTGTCACCATGGTAACTCGAGATCTAGAGATCTACTAGAGGACTCTAGAGATCTACTGTACAGCATGTTGTATGCAGTTAATGTATGCATAAAAACGGGCTAAGACATTACATCTTGTGTGAAGTATCCTTATCCCCCAAATACTAGTAAAGATGGTAGAGGAGGCATGTGGAGGAAGGATATGTTTATGGCATAGACTGTGGTGATGGCTTCATGGTGACACTTATCTCCAAACTCATCAAGGTGTAGACATTAGATACGTCCCCCTCTGTGTATGTCAGCCACACTCCAGTACAGTGGTTTGTTTATTTACATTATACTTGCCTTCAGTGACTTGCTTCATAGTTAATGGAGGATATCATGAGGAGTCATGTCGTCGTTTGTCCTAACTTGGAGACAGTCCTTATATGAGGAGTTGGTTGGTTCCATCAAAAGAAATGGCTTGGGTGGGGGGATGGGGTTACTGGATGACGGACATCAAAGAGGGTACATGATATGGTGAGCACTGGGTGTTATACTCAATGAATGAATCACTGAACATTATATCAAAAACTAATGTACTATAGCTTGGCTAATTGAATTTAAATAAAAATAAATAAAAAAAATAAATAAAATGGGAATGGGTTAAAAAAAAGAAATGGCTTTTGGATGCCTTGATTTGAGGTTTCTTTTCTAACCAGTTCCTTCTTTTCCTGGAAGGGTAGTCCTGGATAAAGACCTTTGGCACCCAGGTGTGAGAGCAAGGATTTAGACGTGCATGGGAGGGCTTGGAAGGTGCCTCATCTTCATCATGCCTGTTACTCACTGCAGACAAACAGGATGAAAACACGAGATTCCCCCGTCTCAGTACAGCCCTTATGTGTTCTCTTCTTGGTCGTGCACAGCCGGAGTGCTTCTCACTCTTGGGACTCTGGTATTTTGCCTTTAGATGAGGTTTGCCAATGGACAGAATATAAATCTTTGCTCTCTCAGAATATCTGCACAAACAGATCTTCAATAGCATCTAATCTAACATTTCATTTGAGAGATGAGGATTTTGAGGGCTACAGTATTTCTAGCTGTCCAAAGTGTACACAGCTCTTCTCTTCACAAAATCCTTCTTTTTCTTACTGTTTGGGGAGGAAGTATCCTGGCAACTTTCTCTAAGTAGCAGAGAACCAACAAGGTCGAAGGGAAATTAAACACAGAAGAAAATTTTGCTTATCTTTATGATCTAAAAAGTATCTTCTACTGAAGTATTTCCCTAAATATTAAGTACTGAATCATAAGAACATGTTGTCTCAGGATTTTAAAAGCGGAGTGAAAAATGATGACCAGCTAGACGGCATGAAGTGGTATCACGGGAATGCTATAAGGACAACCACCTGTCCCCCACGTCACCTTTCATGCGGCATTTGCTCGGTACTGAGTTGGATGATTATCCAGAAGACAACACTCAGATAATGGTGTTCTCTTTCCACAGAGATAGCTGTTTCCTCGAGCTGAGACTTCATGTCAGCCAATGGATTCTGCTGAAATTAATACTGATAAAAAATAATATTATCCCCAAACTCTATGGTTCAAAAAATAAGAGAGTGATATATTCTGAGAAATTGGTTTTTAGGGCCTGAATTTGTGTTTTCAGGACCCATGTGCATGTGTAAAAGAGGGAGAGAAAGAGAGAGAGAGATAAACGTAATGTCATCAGTTAACACCACCTTTGGGTTAAAAGTGATCTTAGAGTTTCTCTAGATGAATCTCCCTAATTTTAAGGAAAATCAAAGTGAGACTAAAAGCAGTGGCTTGACCACTAGGGACAGACACACTGTAATCATTTAATTTTCGAGTCTTGCAGACCTCTCTCATTTTTGCTAGAGGACAAAATAGTTATTAATGCATGAGTACTTAAATAATTAACAAAAGGAAGTCTCAGGCCAATGAAGAAATACAGGCATTTATTCTGTACGTGTTTTATAACTTCTTCACCTGCTCCTTCTTTTCCATCATTTAGACGAGAGAAATTGCCTGCCTGAGAGTACCTTGAATTCCTCTGCGTGCATTCTGAGGGACTAAGCTCATTTGAGTGCCGATTCCTTGGTGCCACAGTGCACCCTAGAAAGAGATGGAGAGGTGACTTGATTGAATTACAGTAACGTCCATTTCGGTTCTTCTGTTCAGATGCCCCGGCTGTATTCCCGCAGTCGTGGCGTCCTGCAGACTAGAAGTGCGAAGCTTATTATAGAGGCGCACGAACACTACGGTCACATGGTATGTTTATTAGGCTCAACGATCACAAAATATAAAGGACCCAAGCAACATACCCTGCAGAGTGACGGCACTTGAAACCGTAAGCCTTTAGGAAGTGGAGTGCACAGGAGAGCCACGGAAGTGTGGGGAAGAGGACGTGGTGCAGAGTCAGGTGGCCGAGCTTAGACTGCCGTCTGTGGGTGGTGACATGTCACTGTTAGGGAATCCTGGGTCCAGTCCTTCCACCCCGCAGAAGGGCCTTTTGTGGGTGATTCAGATAATGTTTGTAAAGTATTGAAAACATTTACTACCATGGATTTCAGCCACGTCCCTTTGAAAAGCCCTGAGCTCTCCCTTGTGTTTGTGTTAAAAATGTGTTTTTGTGTTAAAAATAAATTATATGATGCCTTTTCTTGGGTAGTTTTGAAAAGTCTTTGCCAAGATAAGGTATTCCTGAGGTCAGGGTGATCCTGGAAGATTGTTTGAGAAGCACCTTTGCGTGGGGGCAGCTGACAGACATCTCTCTCAGGAGCACCGCAGAGCTTGAAACTTGGTAGTGAAATATCAAGCCCTTGAGTCTCCCACATATTTGGTGGCTCCTGTACAATTACCGCCGCGCGACAGCGGTTCTGGCGACGGGGCGTGCTTCTGAGTGGCGCTGACCCGGCTAGCGTGGCATTCCCGGGACCTCGCGTGCGCTGCCTCATGCCCAGCCAGGATGCCTTGTCTGCCCCTCACCACTCTTTAACCCCGAGCCCCTTAGCGCCATGGCTTCCTGCTGCTGCTTTTCCTTCCGAGAACCCTCCGAGGCGCAGGCTCTGGGCTATTGTCTAACAAGACCGAGATGTTCTGGGTCCCAGGGATCCCCTCGCTGGAGGACAGGATCAGCTGCACAGCTGTGGGTGTGTGTGCCCTAAGTAGCCCTGCCTGTGCATGTGAGAGGACGTTTTGGGTATACCAAGTAGAATGGCAGGCATTTAAAAATATTTCCCAGTTTTATAGGAGAAAATGCCATTTTATATGAGCACTTATTTTTGTAGTTGATTTGCTTGATTTTCCAATTTTTCTTTTTTTTTTTTTAATTTAAGATTTTATTTGACAGCGAGAGAGGGAACACAAGCAGGGGGAATGGGAGAGAGAGGAACAGGCTCCTTGCTGAGCAGGGAGCCCAATGCGGGGCTCAGTCCCGGGACCCCGACGCGGGGCTCGATCGCAGGACTCCAGGATCATGACCTGAGCTGAAGGCAGCAGACGCTTAACTGACTGAACCACCCAGGAGCCCCGGGTCTTCTAGTTTTTCAAGTAAAAAGTGATATTTACAACATTACTTGGGGGGGTGGGGGAGAAAAACTGAAATTTGACTTCAGTTTTGTGTTAATCTTTTCAGTATCCTACCTTACCCTAATTCTTCTCCATCAGCCTTTTTTTTTCTTTTTTTCTTTTGTTTTCTCCTTTCTTACTCTCTTTTGGGCATCGCTAGGACGCACGAGGTTCAACACTTTAAGATCCTGAAAGAATCCTGTGAGCCATCCACGGGGATAAAAGCTTATTAAATGATAAGACTTTATTTAAAGGTTATCACTCCTAGCACTGTTTGTGTTTGTTACTAGCACTGTTTGCATTTTAAGAGGAAAGTAGGCTGAAGCAAATGAAACTTACAAGGCATAATTAAGTTTCAGGAAAGCACTGACTCTCTGAAGTCTTCGAATCCAACAGTGTTTTTAGCTGCTGTGCTGTGTGCTGTGCCTGTCACACAATTTTGTTCCCAGAGGACTTGCCAGCACTCATGGGCAGTCAGGCAGTCTGACCAGGAGGGGAGGAGATGGCAGGTCAAGGAGGACAAAGGCACCTGTTCGGCCAAGGATTTGAAACAAACCCTCAGGCACTTACCTGGAACTCTGCCTCCCTGGGTTGTCTGAAATGTCCGATTGCTGGCTCCTGCGGTCGTGATCGTGGACTTCATCTAAAACACCCTGGTCGAGGGTTGGCCAGTCCATATTTGAATGTCACCTGGGGGAGGAATAACTACTCATCAAAAGAACAATAAGAACAATATTTTAAGAAAGCCTTTGAGAAGTCATACTTGTATTGAGCTACAATCCCTTAGTAGCATAGATTTTTAAAAAATTACGTAACACTTTAAATGCGCCAGGCACTAACTACTCTAGATGCTTTACACATCTTAATTAATTTAATCCTTAATGGGGATGTACTATTTTCCCCCCTTGTACAGATGAGAAAACTGAGACAATTTAGAAGCTTTCAAATGAGAGCCTGATTCAAACCCAGGGGGTCAGGCTCCGGAATCTGTGTTTTAAAATACTCCGTATGCTGTACTGCATTTTTTTATGCTGTGGGTACTTCAAAGGGAGAAATAATAACTGGTCTTTTCCATAGGACTGAAAATTGCAGTCTTCTAGGAAATTAAAACAGGCTTCCTAGCAACGTCAACAGCGTGCATACGGAACAAGGTGACCACAAAGATAAGATTCGAGATATATTGAATATATATACAAATATAAGACTTGAGGGGCGCCTGGGTGGCTCAGTGGGTTAAAGCCTCTGCCTTCGGCTCAGGTCGTGATCCCAGGGTCCTGGGATTGAGCCCCGCATCGGGCTCTCCGCTCTGTGGAGAGCCTGCTTTCTCCTCTCTCTCTGCCTGCCTCTCTGCCTACTTGTGATCTCTGTCAAATAAATAAATAAAATCTTAAAAAAAAAAAAAAGACTTGATATAAATATATAAAACAAATGGAAGACTCGATTCAGCCCTTGGTTGCCTGGTTCAATAGTTCTAAATAAGCAGGTGTGATTCACTGGTTTTTGCACCTGTGAGTCAAGGTTACCTGGTGAGCTTAAGACCAGTGCAGATAAGTTTGGATTTCTGAGATCTGGTTGGTGGTTAGAATTCTGCATTTATTATTATTTTTTATTGCTTTTGTTTTCTGTTTGGTTTATTGAAATATAACTGACATGTAATATCCTATTAATTTCAGGTGTACATCATAATGAGTTGATGTTCTTATACTTTACAGAACATTCCCACGATGAGTCCGGTTAACCCCTGTCGCCACTCAGATTCGTTACAGTAGCACTGGCTGTGTGCCCCATGCCAGACATCACGTCCCCATGACTTAGTTGCCCTCTAACAGCAGTTTGTACCTCTTCATCCCCTTCACCTGTTTCATGCTTCTTGCAACCAAATATATCATATATCAATCATATATCAACCATATATCAACAAAATAAATGTTTTATTTTCATTTTCTTTTAGATTCCACAAATAAGTGAAATTACACTGTATTTGTCTTTCTCAAGTCTCACTGACTTCACTTTGCGTAATACCCTCTAGGTCCATCCGGATTGTCCCATCTAGATGGCCAGTTCCATTCTTTTCTTATGGTTCAGTAATATTCCAGTGTGTGCCTGCATCATATTTATGCTGTATATAGAAGTACATTGTATATGTATAGTGTGTATGTCTGTGTGTATAGGCACACATCTTCTTTATCCATCCAGCCATCAGTGGACACTTAGGTTGCTTTCCTGTCTTGGCCCTTGTAAGAAATGCTGAAATGGACACGGAGGTGCATGTATCTTTTTGAATTGGTGTTTTTTCTCTCTTGGGATAAATACCCAGAAGTGGAATTGCTGACTGTATCGTAGCTGTATTTTTAATTTTTTGAGGAGCCTCTACTATTTTCTACAGTGGCTGCACCAGTTTGTATTTCCACCAACAGTGGGGGAGACTGCCTTTTGTCCACATTTTGCCATCAGTTTTGTTTGTCTTTTGATAATGCTAATCTGACACGTGTAAGGCGACATCTCATTGTCGTTCTGATTTTCGTCTCCTGGATGGTGAGTGCTTTGACCATTTGATCATGAGCCTGTTGGCCATCTGTATGTCTTCTTTGGAAAAATGTCTAATCAAGTCCTTCGTCCTTTTAAAAATCAGGTTGCCTTTTTAAATAAATTAAGCTGTGTAAATTCTTTGTAAAATTTGCATATTAATCCCTTATCGGCTGTATGATTTGCAAATATCTTCTCCCATTCAGTAGGTTGCCTTTTCATTTTGTGGAGGTTTCCTTCCCTGTGCAAAAGGCTTTTAGTTGGATATGCGCTACCATTTGTTTATTTTAGCTTTTGTCAATCTTGCCTGAGGAGACTGACCCAAAAAACAGTGCAAAGAATGGTATCAGAGAGTTTACCACCTATGCTTTCTTCTAGGAGTTTTATGGTTTCAGGTTTTACAATCTGGTCATCAGTCCACTTTGAATTTATTTTTGCATATGGTGTAAAATAGCGTTACAGTTTCATGCTTTGGCCTGCAACTGTACATATTCTCCCACACCATTTATCAAAGAGACTATCTTCCCTCATTGTATGTTCTTGCTTCCTTTGTCATAAATTAATTAGCCGCATATGCATGGGTTTATCTCTGGGCCCTCTGTTCTATTCCATTGATGTGTGTATCTCGTTTCATGCTGATACAATACTCTTTTGATTCCTCTGGCTTTGAGGTTTGTTGGAACTTAAGAGAGCGTGGTACCTCCCAAGCCCGCTTTGTTCTTCTTTCTCAAGATTGCTTTGGCCGTTCCACGTCTTTTGTGGATTCACGTAAATTTTTGGATGCTTTGTTCTAGTTCTGTGAAAAATGCTATTTGTATTTCGGTGGGGATCACAGTGCCTATGTTGATTGCTTTTGGTAGTATGGACATTTTAAACAATATTCTGTCAATCTATGAGCACAGCGTATCTTTCCGCTTACTTGTGCTCTCTTCAGTTCCCTTCATCAGTGCCATGGTTTTCAGTGCACACTTCTTTCACCTCCTTTGTTAAATTTGTTTCTAGGTATTTTATTCTTTTTGGTGCATTTGTAAATGGGATTTTACTTAATTTCACTTTATTTTTCTTTTTTTAAAAAATTTATTTATTTATGTTAGAGAGACCATGTGCAGGGAGGAGGGTCAGAGGGAGAAGGAGAGAGAATCTTAAACAGACTCCCCACTGAGCATGGAGTTCAACGCAGGGCTGTATCTCATGATCCTGAGATCATGACCTGAGCCAAAATCAAGAGTCAGATGCATAACCGACCATGCCATTCAAGCCCCCCATTAATTTCTCTTTCTAATAGGTCCTTATTACTGTATAGAAACGCAGCTGATTTCTGCATATTAATTTTGTGCCCTACAACTTTACTGAATTCATTTATTATACTAATATTTTTTGTGGTCTTTACGGTTTTCTATATATAGTGTCATGTCATTTGCAAATAGTGACTATTTGACTTTTTCCTCACCAATTTGCGTGCCTTTTATTTATTATTCTTGTCTGATTGCAATGCCTAGGACTTCCAGCACTATATTGGATAAAAGTGGAGAGTGGACACCCATATCTTGTTCCTGATCTTAGGAACATCCACAGAGTATAATGGTAACGGTGGGTTTGTCATATCCGGTCTTTATCACATTGAGGTATGTTTCTTCTAAACCCACTTTGTTGAGTTTTTATCATGAATGGATGTTGAATTTTGTCAAATGCTTTCTCTGCATCTGTTGAAATAATAATATGATTTGTATTCTTCATTTTGTTAATGTAGTGTATCACGTCGATTGATTTATATATGTCGAACCATCCTTGAATCCCCACTTGATTGTGGTGAATGATCCGTTTAATGTATTTTTAAATTTCGTTTGCTAATAGTTTGTGGGAGACTTTTAGTTTATGTTTACCAAGGATATCGATCTGTAGTTTTCTTTTTTTTGTAACGCGTTTGACTTGTTTTAGTGTCAGAGTAATGCTGGCCTTGTAGAAAGAATTTGGAAATGTTCCTTCCTCTTCTATTTTTTGGAATAGTTTGAGAAAGATAGGTGTTAACTTTTCTTTAAATGTTTGGTAGAATTCACCTGGGAAGCTCTCTAGTCCGGGACTTCTGCTTGTTGGGAGTTTTTCGATTACAAATTCAATTTTGTTACCAGTAATTCATCCATTCAGATTGTCTGTGTCTCCCTGATTGAGTCTTGGAAGGTTGTATGCTTATCTCTTGATGAGCCTGCCTAAAGATTTATCAATTTTGATTATCTTTTTAAAGAAGCAGCTCTTAGATTTATTAATCTTTCTATTGTTCTTAATTTTTTTTTCCACTCTGATCTTTATTTTCTTCCTTCCAAATTTGGGCTTTGTTCTTTTCTAGTTCCTTCAAGTGTGAGGTTTGATTTTTTTTTTTTTGAGTTTTTTTGTTTGTTTCTTGTTTTCTTATTTCTACAGGCCAACCTGTATTGCTATAAACTTCCCTCTTATAATTGCTTTTGCTGTGTCCCAAAGATTTTGAACTATAGTGTTTCCATTTTCATTCCATGCATTTTTAAAAAATTTCCTCTTTGATAACTCTGTAGACTCATTGATTGCTTAGTAACATGTTGTTAAGCTTCCACTGTCTGTGTTTCTTCCATTTTTTCTTGTAAGTGATTTCAAGTTTTATAACTTTGTGGTCAGAAAAGATACTTCGTATGATTTCATTCTTCTTAAATTTACTGATACTTGTTTTGTAGCCTATAATGTGACCTATCTTAGAGAATGTTACATGTGCACTTGAAAAGAGTATGTATTGTTTTGGTGTAGAATGTTCTGGGTATATCTGTCAAGTCCATCTGGTTTAATGTGTCTTTCAAGGCTGCTTATTGTTTCCTTATTGATTTTCTATCTGGATGATCTGTTCATTGCTGTAAGTGGGGTGTTAAGCCCCCCATTATTATTGTATTGTTGTAAATTTCTCCCTTTATGTCTGTTAATATTTGATTTATGTATTTATATGATTATATATTGGGTGTATAGGTATTTACTCTAGGGTATCCTTTATTTCAGTCATTGCTCTTTAGGTCTTGTTGGTTTGTTCTTATGTTTTCTAACTATGCGAAGTTCTCAGTGTGTCCCTCCCTTCTTCTCCCAAGGTCAGTGAGTATCTTTATGACTATTACTTTGAACTCCTTATCAGGTAAGTTACATTTCTCCATTTCATGAGGGTTCTCCCCCTCTCTGGGATTTTATCTTGTTCTTTCATTTGGAATGTATTTCTCTGTCCCCTCATTTTGTTTGACTTTCTGTGTTTGTCTCTGTGAATGTGGTAGAATAGCTACTTCTCCAGCTCTTGAACATGTGGCCTTATGTAGGTGTGTTCCCTGTGCAGACTGTATGTGCCTGTCTGACAGCTAGAGCAGGAGCAGGCATGGGCCGGGGTATATCTGAGTATGTTATGTCTGGCCATCTCAGCAGGACAGCTGGAGTGGACATGAGCTGGGGAGTCCTAGGATATGCTTGCTTGGGCCACCTTGGTGGCTTGGCTGGAGTTGGTCTGACATGGTCTGGGGGTCTTGGTGTATACCCTTGCCAGGGCGCTCTTGGTAGGTTGGCTGGAGTTGGAGTGGAGTGAGCTGTGGGATCCTGGAGTGTTTTTCCAGGGCTGCCTTGGTAGGTTAGCTGGACCTGGTGCAGACATGGCCCCAGTGGTCCTGGGGTACACCTTGCTGGGGTCACCTTGGTAGGATAGGTAGAAGGAGTGTGGGCTGGCTGGAGCTAAGGTGGTTGTGCTTCGGGGCTTCGGCATACAATGTGCTAAGATCTCCTTGGGGAGATGGCTGGATTTAGGGTGGACCAGGGGTACAGAGCACGCTGGGGAGGCCCTGCGAGGCTGGCTGGCTAGAGCACCTGGATCTTACTCCCTCCATGCTCCACGCTATCTGGGTGGAGGGGAAATGTAAAAAATGCTACTCACCTGTGCCGATGACCCTGGAGAGAGTTCCAACAGCTTCTGCCTGTTTGGTAGACGCTCTAGGGTTCGTAAATAGATTTCCGTCACTTAGAGTCTAGTTGCCCCTTAAACCATTATTTTTGTTGTTTGTTTGTTTTGCTGTGTTCACGGCGGGTGCATCTGGGTGCCGGCCCTCAGTGATACGCCTTCCTGTTGCAGGCCTTGGGGGTGGGGTTCCCCCATAACCGTGTCTTTATCTCTTCTCCCCTTTTCTGTGTGGTCCCTGTATCATTGGTGGTGGAGGAGCCGTTCGTCAGCCCTTAGTTCTTTTTCAGGCACGACTGCTCTGTGTGTAAGTGTAGATTTGGTGTAACCAGGGGAAGAGGAGAGCTCGAGGTCTTCCTCTACCACCATGTGGGACTGCTCTCCAGGATTCTGCGTTTATAAAAACGCACTCTGGGTGAATCAGATGGCCCTGGTTTGGAAGACGTTGGATGTCCTTGGTGTTTCTCCAGCTGTGATTCTGAGAGCAGCACCGGCATTAGCTGGAAGTTAGTAGACGGACCAGTTCTCAGGCCCCACCTAGACTTCCTGAATCTGGAACTCTTTGTCTTAACAATCCCCGCAGGTGATCGGAGTGCCTGTTACAGTTTGAAAACCGTTGTCCTAACGTACCTTTAAATCCCATGTACAGGAAACAGAGCCTTAGTTTAAACATAAAGTCTCTAGAGAATGATACCAGTGCTCAGACAACATTCAGCATCATTTTTCATTATAGCTCCTTCTTCCACTCTTTTTAAATCATGTTTCCATGTTTGTTCCCTTTGTATGAGAAGGAAACCGGTTGCATATACTATTTCTCCAGGGTTAATGGTAAGAGAAAAGAAAACCTACTCTCATAGTTGTTTCTGAATCATCTTATAATTATTCAGTCATTATTGATAGGAGTTATGCTTTGTATTTAAAAAATCCATTTGGTTATTTATCACTCAAATAAATAACACTGGAAGGATCAGACACCATTTGACATCTTTCTCTCAACCAAAGTATTAAATAGCCTTCACAAATACTACTCTCCTTACCATTTTGGAAAAGTAGAGTCAAAGTATTGCCCTCATCGTATGTGAAAGAAACTTGATGCACATAAGCAATTGTCTCCAAATTTATATTCACTTGTCAATAATTTAATAATGGCATTCCTTCCATTTTTAGCTGAGTACAGTGACACATAGTTGACTTTCAGTGGCTAATTTCTATATTTTTAGAAGCATTCATTTGTAATTAACCTTTGGACACATTTTTAATATGTAATTTTGGCATACAGCTCATAACAGGCTGTACCTAAGAATAAAATATTATCCTGTGCAATAATTTAAATAAATGAAGTAACTAGTTTAAAAAAATGACTCACCAATTATCAGTGACCTTTTGTCATTTGTCATGTAATTACAGAGTGTGCTCTTTTTAACAAACAAACCTCCTTCTAGTTGTTCAACCCAAAATTAGAGATACCGATATTCAAAGTGTCAGTAACTTTAAGTGCTTTTCCTAAATATCTCCATGTTTTCTATTTTTTCAAAGTATCAATATAGAATGCACCTATGTTACTTAGGCTGCTCAGAAAACTGAACATGTTATTAAATATACTATACACACTGCTGCATGTCACCCAGCTGGCTAGCTAAATTGGTAAAAATGATGGATAAATTGATAGATAGTCAATGCACAGTAGATAGGTAGACAGTTGATGGATGGCAGATAGCTGGGTGGATAGAGGCAGACAAGCCCCCATTGCTCAGTGCTTATTTGGCCTGCAGAGTGCTCACGTGTGTGTGTGCATGTGTGTTTGTAAATACTTTAGGTCAACCGCTAATTTGATGTGCATTGTTGGTCCCCAGTACTAAGTCACTCGAAGTTGAGATGGTTAAGTTCACTTATTAGAGCTTAAATCACTCCACCAATAGGCCAGGTCTCTCTGTGCTGTTAAAATAGTATCCTGGGAGTGTGTCATGTCTGCTCGTCTACTTTTAGGCAGACCGATCATGGCTCTTTACCCAGAGCCATGTCCTACAGGTTCCTCTTCTCATCGATTCATTCCTGTGATGCACTTGAGTTCCACACCCGTTCCTGACCAGCCGCCACACTCAGTGCCGAGCGTTAGAAGATCAAGACGGGTGACACTATGATCTGTTCAGCCGCAGTCACACACCAAGCTGGCACACTCAGTCTCTCGTTCATGTCCGTCCTCTTTTGTCAAGACTTACCCACATTGTTGATGTCTCATAACTCTGTGTCATCGGGAAGGAAAGCGGGTGGGTCCTGGAGTCACTTACCAGTTCTCTGGCCTTGGGCTAGGCACCCGATGCCTTCCTCGGTGAGATGAGGATGGTCCTAGTGCCCCCCCTGCCCCACAACAGGCTGCTGTGTGGGTTGGCGGAGTTAATGCAAGCGGCGCTCGTGAAGAAAGATCTGGGAAGTCTTCATGGCTGTTGTGGTGTTCGTTATGTTGTAAAGACGCCCCTTGGCAGAGGCGGCCGTGAGGCGCCGAGGGGGCCAGGCTGCCGTGCTCTGAGCACCTGCACTGTGGAGGCACTGAAGAGAAGCAAAGTACTGTCCTTCAGATCATCGCGCTGCCTTGGTTTCCCCAAAACAGACTCTAGGAATGTGCTCTATGGACCTTAGTTTAAGTGGTTTTTGGAGATGTTCTGGGAGGCTGCGTTGGGAAAGGTTGGGGCCGCAGATTTTTCCCAGAGAGCAGGGAAAAGGCAAGAGTTTTTTTGTTTCGTTTTGTTTTTCTTTTTTTCTCTAGTTTCGGGTATTCCGCTTTATACTCCAACATTGGCATACACCGCAACGATCACCACCACCACCACCTACCAGCCCTCCGTAAGCCTCTTTCCCTGTGCTAACTACCAGTCTGTGATCGGTGTCTAAGAGGTTGTTTTTGTCTTATTTTGTTTGTTTGTTTGTGTTTTGGGTTCCACAGGCGAGTGCGATCATTCGATCATTCGGTGTTTGTCTCTCTCTGGCTGATTTTGCAAGCATCGCCCCCTCAAGGGCCATTCACGTCGCCCCCAATGGGAAGCGTTCCACCTTTTTATGCTGGGGTCCCTTATAGCATTTGAATTTCTCCAGGAAGGGAGAGTGGCCTTTGTTCAATTCTGTGCATTTAAATTCCCTTCATTTCGTAAATGATTTTAGGAATATTCTTTTCAAACCGTGTTGGACTGCAAGAGCTCAAACGTGCAGATGTGGTGCACGGCTCTAATTTATGCGCCTGGAAACAAGATGCTGTCCCTCTCTGCGGAGCCCTGGGACCAGCCCCGTGTGGCATCTACTTTCATGCATGGCGGGAAGCTCCATTTTCACGATGGACAAGTCCATTTCGACTGGCTCCCACTGTGAGAAGCAGAAGCGGTTGCTGGACCAGGCTCTTGACAAGGAGACAGCTACAACAGGTGGCTGGGAGACGGGGAAGGGCGTGCTTGATGATGGCTCACGCTCAGCAAATCTGAATTTCAAAGCATAAACCTTTTAAGGCACTCTGGGAGGAAGGAAGAATGCTGGCTTTTAGGGAGCCCGGAGTGAAGGATGCTTAGCGAGTCCGGCTCCCTTCCCCACCCTGCTCCCGGTGAGGCCCCTGCCGGAGCGGCGGCTTCCCTGCAAATGCGGGCGCGTGTCCACTCACAGTGATTTCAAGCGCTCCGTGCTCACAGCCAGAGCCAGGGGAAATGGAACTGTCAGCCCTGAAAATAGAAATGCCTTGGTAGAAATTAAATAACAAAGTAGGAGAAAGTGCAGTGCTCTCCATAGATCTGTGCTTGATAACATGACTCAAACCATCTTCTCTTTACACCAGGCTGCAAACTCATTTTGAAAAACAATTGTCCGCTGGCGTAGGGCTGCTGCCGCTAACCCTGGTGACGATGGCTGGGGTGGACAGGGACTTGACAAAGCCACCGCTTTCTGATCCCTCTCTGTTTGAAGTGCGTGAAGGCTAGACTTCTTTCTTTCTTCTTTTCCAAGGGAAGTGCTTTAGTGGCTCATTATTTTTGATTGTGAAGTCCTGTCAGGGATTTTTGTTTGCTGCCGTAGGTGGGTATCATTGACTCTTAGCTCACGGGGTCCCACTTGATCCTGGGTGGGTGGTGGGTGAGGGCTTTCTGTAGCATTCCCGGCCAGAGGTGGTCCCGCTCCAGCCATGCGAACAGTCCCAGCGTTTACCAAGCTCCTAGCACACAACCGTCATTGTTCCGGGTGCTTTTCTGCTGTCACTCCCTGCATCTTGATGACCCCCCGGAAGTAGCTGATAGCTGGCATGCTCATTAGGCAGACCTAGAACTGACAGAATTTGTTCAAGGTCGTACAGCTGGCGAGGCCAACCTCAGTGATCCCTTACTGTCTAGTAGCCCTGTGTTCTGATAAAATGTTGCTTTTAAAAATGTATCACTGAAATTCAGAGCACTGTGTTCCTTCCTCAGTCAGTAACCCCCACCCCAGACCATTCCTGCCCCCCACCCCGCCATTTCCCTTGATATTTGTCTTTTGGCCTATTTACTCTAAATTAGTGGTCTACAATTTGGGTGGCACTCAAGGCGTTTTATCTTATCTACCTCCTCCAAGAACTTGCTGTTGTGGGATATTTTATATTCTAGCCAGAGGGATTAGTTAGGGACTATTAATATGTCCATTTTAAAGGTTTAATCATGTGTAATGATATATCTGTCTAACTACACTGAGTTGGAATCAATCTGGGAGAAAATTTGGTCTATCCTTTAGGACTCGTGGTTCACTCATCTCTAAGAAGTTTTGAAATACTGCAAATAAGTCACTGGCCCATGATACAAACTCGGGGTTTCCAAGGGGTTCAGAAACATTACCGTACAAATTTCATTTTGCATTTTGTTTAGCTGTCATTGACTGCTGTGATATACAATCAAGTCGTCCCCACGGGGGCTGGCGCCGAGTGCGTCTTCCTTCCTATTCTCCCAGACAGCCATGCTCACCCTCGTCTAGATATGTCGTGGTACCCAACAGTTCCCTCTTCCTTCTGTCGCTTCACCTCCATCTCCTGTCTCCCTCTTTGCACACACTTCACCCTCCAGCAATACCAGACGGTGCACCAGAACAATGTGGAATTGAAAATGAGTTATTTAGGGGATCTTTAGCACAGGCTGTTCTGTGAACTTGCTCTCCGCTTTCAACCGCTCTTCTCTCCTTGGTCAGTTTCCACTGTGGTAAGTGCCCGTCCCCCGATGCCGCCCACCCGGGAAAGAGGTTGGTGAAGGCCCAGTTCATGTGCAGGTACCTGGTTTTTTTGTTTGTTTGTTTTGTTTTTGTTTTTGTTTTTTTAGAGATTTATTTACTTGACAGAGAGAGTGTGTGTGCACACACAGGTGGGGAGGGGCGGAGGGAGAGAGCGTGCCACGACTCCGCACTAAGCATGGAGGCCAGCGTGGGGATCCATCTGACGACCCTGAGATCATGACCTCGGCTGAAACCAGGAGTCCTAGACGTTTAACTGACTGAGCCCCCCAGGTGCCCTGTGGAGACCTGTTGGAAGCCTGGCCTGGCTTCCTGTGTCAGCGGGAAGGGCTGCCTCTGCATTTCTCTCGTCTTGTTGTAACACCTTACACAGAGCATCACCCTGGGGACGGGGGCTGTGTTTTATTTATCCGTGTTTCCCGAATCCATTATGGCATTGCTTGCTCAGTAAGAATTGTTGCATCGTATCCCTACTAAGCTATTGCTCTGCTCATGCGCATTTGAATTTTAATGGGAAACTCAAAGAGAATAGGAAAAAGGAAGGGGAAGGAAAGAAAGAGGATTCCTTGAGGAATGATGCCCCGTGGCTGTGGGGGCTTTTGGTGGAATTTATCCTGGGAAATGGTTCAGGGAGGACACTTGTCTTTGTAAAAGGCTGTCTGCGCTCAGGTGGCTGTGTGCGCTGTGACTTCTCAGGACCCAGATTCTTTGTTTGTTGAAGCATAAGCTGATGAAAGTGTATGAAAGTACATGAATGCTCAGTCATTCCTCTTACTCAGAGGAAGAGGGAGTCTCTCACGTCGCCGGGAAGGATCAACGAGCGTAACGGTGACCCCATCTCAGAAATCTCGGACACCACGACCACACCAGTGAGGGGTGTTCGTGAACATGCACAGATTAATATTATGTGATTAATATTAATTAATTAATGCACAGACTAATATTATGTGATTCATGCTTTTAGAGATTCAGTACAGACCAGTGTTTTCAAATAAGAATTCAAATATTAGCTCCAATGCATTTCTAATATAATCTTGAGAAGTCAGACAACAATTCTCTACCAGTTTTATAATTTGCAGGTTAGAATGATTCCGTATATAACAAGTGTTGTGGATTCTTAAAGCATCATGCTTTTCAAATGCATTATAAAGTTAAAGTGTTTAGATACAGAAGCTTGATAAATTAAGAAATATTTGTTGAGCCCTTTTCCTAGGCATTGCCTGAATTCCAAAAATAAATCAAGCCTGGATCTTGCCCTCAGAGAGCTTTATAGACTAAGGAAGATGAAAATAAATGTAGGCTAAAAACAGTAATCAGGATAGGATATATTCCATTAAATGAGAGACCTTCAGAGGAAGTATCAGAAGAGAGAAGGAGAATTTTCCCGCAGTTGCTCAGTCCTTCTGGATTGCTTTCGAGAGAGTGACGGGAGATGGGTAGCCTCTGAATGTGTGATGCTGGGAAGAGAGCAGCAGTGGTCCATGAGCCAGGGATGATAGAAGCGCGATCTGAAGATGTGGTTGTGCGGCTTCCGTGAATGCCGGATGCCTGTACGGTAACAGGCTTTACCCATCACAGCAGAGAGAGAGAGGACCGAAGCCTCGTCCCTGCCTTAGAGGATGAATCGGACCACAGGAGGAACATGGCTCCGCGTTGGTGCATGGCTCACACTCGTGGGTGAGGCGTCAGGACCTCCCACAGAAATAAACTGTGTCTTGAAATAACAAGAGATAATGGGCTGTTGGATGGTGGAGTGAGTGACGGCATCATTGAGTTATGGTAGATGGGTGATCACGTAAGTCAACAGAAATTGTTATATGTATGCAGACATTCTACATTGATACAAGTTTTCCCCTTTTTTTGGAGAAATACAT
The DNA here is from genome assembly GCF_963455335.1 of Martes martes. Lineage (NCBI taxonomy): Eukaryota > Metazoa > Chordata > Mammalia > Carnivora > Mustelidae > Martes > Martes martes. The sequence continues at coordinate 5,545,733 of NC_137889.1, read as the reverse complement.
TTCTCATCTCTTATGGAAGAAGTCACTGATACCACAAGCCATTTTGAGTTGATACTGGAATAAATCCATCCTGAGAGTTGGGAGAACTTGATGAACATGATGAATTATTAGAAGAATTTAGAAAATAAATTGTTTTTAATGGGAACTTTTGGGAATCGTCATCAGGATTGGGCAGTGATTTGGGTTTCAAGCAGTGCAATGTTTGGATTTTTATTAGATTCCTTATTAACATACATTTGCAAATATATATCATATTTTAAATACCGGTGTATCCCCTAATTATTTTCCTTCCTTGGAAGACACTGTATGGCCAGCAGAAATTCCTTTTAAGTTGACAAATGGAGGACTGCAGCCAGAGACCTAATGATGGGTCCACTAAGAGCTGAAGTGTCCAAAATTGATCTTGGGTGAAATTTTAGTCTTTTAAGGTAGCCTCTGTCCTTTCTCTCCCTTATATCACTTCCTCTGAACTTCTGCAGTTAAAAGGGGGTTCAGCCTATCCTGATGACTTTTATTTATTTATTTTTTAACTTCCTTCGTAGATTGATTTCTCTGATTTGCTTTGGTTTTCACCTTCTTTGCATTACGCTCAGGTCAGAGTATTTCAGTCTTCTCATTAAATGCATCATGAAATAGAATAAAAATCCATACATGTCACTTTCCTGATGGACCAATCACTCTTTAAAAAGAATGACGGAGAGGGGAAACAAAGTCACAGCACTCTGTGCTCACAGGGGACAGGATCGCTAACCATCAGTCAGCGCCGAAGCAGGCACCGAAGGAGGAGCGGCCGACACTGAAGACGGAAGATGAACGGTGGCCCGTTCCTAGTGACAAAGGGGTACAAAATCCTCATCAAAGCGCAGCAACAATTTTTTAAAGCTTAATGAAAGCTGTCTTCATATCGACATGTAAAGTTTAAAAAAAAAAAAAGGGAGAATCAGGAGGATATTAGAGCTGTTGAAGAAACTCCTGAGATATTTTGAAAAATATGAATATTTTTTGACATTGGTCTCTTAGGAAATTTAAAAAATAAACAGAGTCCTGCTCTGTTGTCAATAAAGTAAATAATACATAACATGTGAAGTAAAAAGTACAAGCTCCTAGTAATCTCTTGACCACAAGCCTTCTCGAAATTAAAAACAATTAGAAAGCTTCTTGACTGCAGCCTGATGCCTGCACGGGCAGCGGGCAAGAGCTAGTGGGCGGCTGGAACAGTGGGACTCCGGGGCCGTCTCTGCCTCTCCAGGCTCTTGCTCCCGCGTTGGCCCCATCAGGGGTCTGGAGATGCGAGAGCCGGCCAGCCAGCAGAACCCTCCACCCTTCGCCTTCCTCTAACAGCACTTCTGCTGAGCTTCGTCAGATGACACAGTCCAGGATACCCCCTAGGCTCAGAAGAAAGGGACTCGAGTTCTGCCCTTGGAAGGGGAGGGGTCAGGGTTCTGTAAGAGCCTCGCAGGCCAGAAACACCATGGAGACCATTTTTGAAAAATGCATTCTGCCACACTTTCCTCTCGTTTCTTATCGTGTCCACTTCCATTTCATGGGTCATGTGTTTCCTGTCATCCTTTAACATAGGAATTTATTAGGTGTATCAGTCCGCGAGGGCCCCTATGACGAAGTACTACAGGCTGGGCGGCTTTAACAGCAGGCAGCTGTTTCTCACAACTCCAGAAGTTAAAAGTCCAAAAGCGAGGTGCTGTCAGCATTGGTCTCTTCTGAGGCCTCTGTCCTTGGCTAGCAGGTGACCACCTTCTCCTGGTGTCCTTACATGGTCCCTGCTCTGCGCGTGTCTGTGTCCTGATCTCCTCTTCTCTCTCTCTCTCTCTCTTTTTTTTTTTTTTAGATTTTATTTATTTATTTGAGAGAGAGAGAGAGTGAGAGAGAGAATGAGAGGGGAGAAGGTCAGAGGGAGAAGCAGACTCCCCATGGAGCTGGGAGCCCGATGTGGGACTCGATCCCGGAATTCCGAGATCATGACCCGAGCTGAAGGCAGTTGCTTAACCAACTGAACCACCCAGGCGGCCCCTGATCTCCTCTTCTTATGAGGACACCAGTCATACTGGATTAGACCCACCCTGATGACCTCATTTTAACTTAATCACCTTTTTAAAGCCTCCGTTTCTAAGTATGGCCGCATTCTGAGGTCCTGGGGGTTAGGACTTCAGCCTATGGGTTTGGCGGTATGTGATTCAGGTCCAGAACCCTGGCCCTCCTTCTAAGTTTGTCCCACATGCTTTTCAGTATGTTGACATGAAAATGGAACAAAGGAAGAGCGTTAAGATGGTATCCTTAGGCAATGTGGAAGATACAGAAACAGAAGGTACAGCATGGGGCTGGGGGGTGGGGGGCATCCATGCGGGAAGAAGTGACCTGACGCAGACCTCACGGGGCAGTAATTACGGACCCCCCAAAATAAGCAGGATATTTGTAAGGCGGGAGAGGAGAGTCTGTGGGAATATGTGGTCCCTGTCAGCCCAGCGAGGCCCTTGTCACCTGAGACAGCCCAGCTTTGAGAAGCGTGAGGGCAGAGGTCAGGAAGAGGGCTTGTAGCTTCACAATGTAGCTGGCTGTACACTTACTTTGGGTTCGAAGCAAGTCCCCAACTATAAAATATTTGATTCCATTTTTCTCAGGTTAAAAATGGTTTTCCCAGATATAGAGAGATAAACATCTTGAATTTGCACTGGAAAATTTAAAGGACTCACAAAGGCTAGAGGCTCCTTTTAATTTTCGGAAAGATTATTTAGACTTCTGCAAGTGAATAAAAAAATAACACGTTAGTGTTGACGGTGCTCAGAATGTGTAAAAGCTGACCTGTAGGTTACGAATCTATACAGACATTCATTTTAAACAAATCGGTTATTTCTTAAGTACATGACAGTGCCGTAAACACTGGTTTTTCTTCTTTTTATAACTCTTGCCCTCAAAAATGTAAATCACTTTGAGGATCAAAGACACATATATTTGAAATAAAATAACAGAGAATGTTTTATGGTTGCCCATAATTGTAGTAAATGCTAGTTAGAGCTGTCTGAGTGAGCAGAAATAATGTTAGAATGATCTGATTTGAGGACAGCCAGCTGGACTGTGAAGGTCTGATAATTTGTAATTCTGCGAAGAATTATGGAAAAGATTTTCCAAGTTTGAAAAAAAGGCACGAGCGAAGGTCCGATGGAAGAATGATCGTACAATTTCTATTATTTTAGGAAAAGTAGGAAAATAAACCGATATGACTAAATTAGCCACTTTTTCATTTTCCATAAATATTTCATATAAAATGAATAAGAAATCATATTCTCAATATTTCAGATTTGTTTGACTTGCCTGAGCACATATAAGCAAAATATAGTCTGTATTTAAAGTGCTAATTTGGGGGAGCGCCCAGATGTCGCAGTCGGCTAAGCGTCTACCTTCAGCTCAGGTCGTGATCCCAGGGTCCTGAGATCAAGCCCCGGGTCAGAATCCTTGCTCAGCCGGGAGCCTGCTTCTGCCTCTGTTCCTCCCCGCTGCTAGTGCTCTCTCTCTCTCTCAAATAAATTAATAAATAATCTTAAAAAAATAAAATGCTAATTTGGCCTTTAAGATCTGACTATATTAATTAGAATGAATTAGAACGAACCTGTCTATCAGATTTGCCAATTAATATGTATGACCATTAGATTGAAACCCAGTTGCCTGATGAAAACCTTAGCACGGGCGTAAAATGACTTAAAGAAAGATACTTCCAGCTCTGTGCTAGGGATCTTGAATATTGCGCACTTTATAGAATGCGTTTACGGGCTCTCTTCGTACTGATGTGTTAACCGCTGCCGTCGAAACACATGGCAGAGTTCCTGTCTCGTGATGGACACTTAGACTCTAAAACGGACTTCTGGGGCGGACTGAACTAGGCATGTAGGAGGCCTAGCATCATGCTCTAGTTGATTCATGTTCCAGGGTTAGAGACTAGGAGTTTTCCTTAATCCACAAAATATACTCTAGAATCCTAGAACTGAATGCCACAGGAGACTTACCCTTTCTTTTTTTATTATTATTAATTCAAAGACAAGTCAACAGCTAATTACCTAAGAAGGACAGAGAGGAAATATCATTCATGCTAGGGCACAAACAGGTAATGTGTGTGGGTCAGCTGCCAGGAGACATCCTGAAGGAGGATGATCTGGTCCTTGACTCTTTGCCTTGTAAATTCAGAATCTTGTACTTCCAATGTCTTCAGGGTCGTGGATTTAACTGCATTCTGTAAATCGGTTACAAACTGATCCACCCACAAGTCGCTCAAATATAGAAAACAATATGGCAATAAAATAGTATGCTTAGTAGGGTCTCCTGACAATTTAAAATAGTAGGTAGTAAACTAAGTTATATATAAAATAAGTATTATTTAGTGAGCACGACACTACAGATATTTATTGAAATAGCACAAAAACAAACATCTGTGATTCTGACAGCAGTTCTAGTTTTTACCTAAGAGAGCACCAGCTAAAATCCAGACAGTGCCGGCTCACTCGGATCTGTTTAAAACAGGTGGAGGGGCGCCTGGGTGGCTCAGTGGGTTAAAGCCTCTGCCTTCGGCTCGGGTCATGATCCCAGGGTCCTGGGATCGAGCCCCGAAGTCAGGCTCTCTGCTCAGCGGGGAGCCTGCTTCCCTTCCTCTCTCTCTGCCTGCCTCTCTGCCTACTTGTGATCGCTGTCTGTCAAATGAATAAATAAAATCTTTTTTTTTAAAGATTTTTTTATTTATTTATTTGACAGACAGCGATCACAAGTAGGCAGAGAGGCAGGCAGAGAGAGAAGGGAGGAAGCAGGCTCCCCGCTGAGCAGAGAGCCTGACTTCGGGGCTCGATCCCAGGACCCTGGGATCATGACCCGAGCCGAAGGCAGAGGCTTTAACCCACTGAGCCACCCAGGCACCCCGAATAAATAAAATCTTAAAAAAAAAACACCAAACAGGTGGAAAGAATATTGGTTTCCCACAAGAAACAGGTGTTGACAAGGATGTGGAGAAAAAGGAAACCTCACACATTGCTGGTGGGAAGGCAAACCAATGCAGCCACTGTGGAAAACAGCACGGAGTTTCCTCAAAAATTAAAAATGAAACTACCGTAGGACTCACTAATTCCACCACTGGGCATTTACCCAAAGGAAATGAAGACACTAATTTGAAAAAAGATATGCACCCCTAAGTTTATTGCCATATGACTTATAATAGCCAAGATATGGAAGCAACCCAGATGCCCACTGATGGATAAATGGATAAAGAAGATGTGTGTATGTACACAATGGAATATTACTCAGCCATTAAAAAAAAGAATAAAATCTTGCCGTTTGCAACAACATGGATGGATCTGGAGGGCATAATGCTAAGTAAAATATGTCCATCAGAGACAAATGCCATATGATTTTATTTGACTTTAAAAACACAGCAAACAAAGAAAAAAGAGACAAACTAAAACACATACCCTTAATGACAGAGAACATAGTGGTAGTTGCCAGAGGGGAGGTAGGTAGGGGACAGGGCAAGGAAAAGGTGAAGGGGATTGAGCCTACCCTTAGACTGAGGAGTGCTGAGTGATACACAGAATTGTTGAATCATGATGTTGTGCCCCTGAAACTCTGTGTTAGCCACACATGCTGGAATTTAAAAAATAGGTGATGGTGTCCATTACATTGGGCTCTGAAGAATATATATATTAGATTATATTCATTTATTTGACAGAGAGCAAGTGCACACAGGCAGGGGGACCAGCAGGCAGAAGGAGAGGGACAAGCCGGCTCTCTGAGCGGAGAGTCTGACATGGGCCTTGATCCCAGGACCCCAGGATCATGACCTGAGCCAAAGACAGATGCCCAACCAACTGAGCCACCCAGGCGCCCCTATTATTTCCATTCTTAATGATACTTTTGTTGAGGAACTTTCTTCTCCGTGGGTCCACAGACGCTTGCAAATTTTGTTTCTTTACACTGTGCGCACTGTGAAGGGTGTTTTGTTTTGTTTTGTGTTGGGTCTTTTCTTCTGTCCTAGTCTAAGATGGCGGGGAGTCTCATCCAGTGCCTTGAGTCCCGTAGCCCCATTGGCCGCGGCTGTGCAGAGCTTACTGTGAGGAGTGTTCTGGTGCTGAGCCCAGTGCCCTAGGAAAGAGTTGCCCTCTGTAAATTGTCAGAAATTCCTAGGAACCCAGGAGCCCAGGGAGGTTCAGTCAGTTAAGCATCTGACTCTTGATGTTGGCCCAGGTCGTGATCTGAGGGTGGTGAGATCGAGCCCCGCCTCAGGCTCTCACTCAGCAGGGAGTCTGCGGTTCTTTCTCCCTCTCCCCCATCCCACCCACCTCATGCTCACTCTCTCAAATCAATCAACCAATCAATCAGTCAATCAATCTTTAAAAAAATTCCCAGGAGCCCAGAGAGTGGGAGTGGCAGACTGTGTGGTACATATATGCTGCTTCTGGGATACATGTACCCAGATACAAACATATAGACACCGTATGTGCACGTGAACACATGTGTGTGGTCTGTGCCTTCCCAAATTCCTTGTTTCTGACCACGCTTATTGTAATTTGCAGCATCTCTCAAATGCCTAGTTTGGAAATGGTCTGATTAATTTCAGTTTTTCCAATTGCTACTGTTGAGGAGTTATTTCTGCAAGAACCTTCCTAATCCTGAGAACAGATTCCCACTAGAACAGGAACTCTGTAAGAGCAGAGATCGTTTCAGTGCTGTGTCCTTAGCCCCTGATACATGGTTGGCTAAGTAGGCACGCGGTCACCATGGAAGGGCGAACCGGGAGAAGGGCTTGCAGATTTAGCTCGGTCAGGGTTTCCTCTGGGCCAAAGTCTAGAGCATCAGCCTTTTATATTGAAGGCGAAGCTTTTTCCTTCCTAAAAGGAAATCACAGTCATGACTTCCATTCTTTTAAAGAACTAGGAATGCTATGACTTCCTTTTCTCAAGACTTTATTCCGTTTGTGAAATTACTCCCTTTTTCTCTGCCTGATGGATGATTTCTTTTGTTCTGTCTCGAATCCCTGACTTCATCTTTCACTGGCTCTTGCCCATGAGACTTCAAAGGTTGTGCATGTCAGAGGTACAGGATTCATTCTCCAGGAATGTGAAATGTAGAAGGAACCCCTGTTTACCAGAATTTCAAGAGACCTTGTGATATAAATATGCTATCTCTGGGGCAACTGTCCAATCATTACTGTTTATGTTCCTGCCTGAAAAAATTTTGTCTCCAAGATAAACTGGAATGTGTTGATTTTACAGTTTATTTTCAGAATCTTAGAGATTTTATTGCCACTCCTTAATGAAAAAAAAAATACTATAGTTAATGCAAGCAAAAGTGTTCCATAAGCTACAAAGAACAGTAAAAGTGCTAAGACATAATATGACTATTTATTATATCTCTTCACAATGCACATATGTGTCCCCAAATTATTCTAAGTGTATCTCAGACAGGCATCTTCCATTTTTATGCATGTAGACAGTTAAGGTAAAAATAATAAAATTTAGGTTGTTGTAGACTTTCACTTATGGTGGTCGTCCCAGGGTTTCATTATAACCAACAAATTTGGTCAGCCACAGAAATTTTATTGGTATACTGGGGTTTTAAATCTTTGTGAACCATCGATACAAACAAAAAAGCAATTTATTTGGTCAAGGCTCTGATACCCCTAAGTAGTACTATGACTGTTTGAGATATTTGCTACTTCATTCACAATTGTGTTCAGGTGGATGGACGGACGGATGGATAGATGGATGGATGGATGGATGCATGGATGGATGGATGGATGGATGGACGGACAGACAGATGGACAGACGGATGGATGATAGATGAGTAGAAAGAGTGGAACTTCTGATCCTTTTTTTCTCAGAATAATTTTTGGACTGTTTTGTATTACTTTGTAGCATCTCATACATAAAAATCTGAATTCGTGTTATTTTTATTTCAGGATGCACATTTAAATAGTTGGCTTCTAGATAGGACTTCCGAGGTATTTTTAGACGATGCCTGCTTTATTACGAAATCCTTTTTCACTGTGATTCTCAAAAGGACAATGTCCCAGTTGAGATGGAGAGTTTTCTCTCTCAGTGGCTCCTACTTCATTCCCCCCACTGGCAGGAATCTATAAACTAGTTTTGAGTTAAAATGCAGGCCTTTCTTAAAGTTTTTGCCACATTCTATAAACTACCAGTTTATAAGATTGAGTTTTCCAGTGGAACATAAATTGCTAGAGGACTGACACTGGATCTCATTCAACTTTGCACTTTCTGTGCTCATTGATGAGGTAAATTATTATTATTTTTTTAAAGATTTTATTTGTTTGACAGACAGAGATCACAAGTAGGCAGAGGCAGGCAGAGAGAGGGGGAAGCAGGTTCCCCGCTGAGCAGGGAGCCTGATGTGGGGCTCGATCCCAGGAACCCGAGATTATGACCTGAGCCGAAGGCAGAGGCTTAACCCACTGAGCCACCCAGGCGCCCCAAGGCCTTGCCACATCTCCTATTGTCCGTGGCATGTGCCCCCCAAAGACAGAGGCTAGAATGATGCTGGAAACGTGGGTCTCACTTGTGCCTGATTAGTCAGCACGACCAGCTGGGATTTCTGTCTGTGTCTCCTCGCTCACCTGAAACCCCCATGTCATGGGAAGCCACTCCGTTAGAGCTTTCTCCCGTAGGTCAAGAGGTGCATGTTCTGCTGAGACCGCCAGGCGTCCTCCCAATAGGACACTTTAGTCCGGAGGCATTCATGACTGAGTGGGCAGAGGATAGAATTCTACAAAATGTGACGCATTTGAACGGTTTCATTCAGCAGACTTGCCCTGATGCCTACAGTGTGGCTGGTGTACTGGATGTCTAGGATATACACATGTATGTGAACACACACATACACACACTTTTCAGCCATTATTTTTTGTTAAGACATTTTCTTAGAGCAGTTCTAGGTTCTCTGCAAAATTAAGAGGAAGGTAGTGTGTCCCCGTCTGTGTCGGTCCCGTTCCAGGCATGCACAGCCGACCGCGTTATCAACATCTTCCACCAGAGGGCGCGTCTGTTACAATCAGTGAACCTTGGGCTCTGATGAGCCATGTACCAACCATTAGGGCATCACACGGAATAGTTTCACTGCCCTAAAACCCTCTGTGCTCTGCCTGTTCATCCCTTCCCCATCCCAGGCACCTTTTCAAGTCCGTAATTTAATTAGGGAAATCAATTACAGAAGAATATTATGTGCCACAAAAAAAGTCTACAGAGCTATGAAGAATCAGCTCTACTTAATGGGAATTAGGGGAAAAAATCGCAAAATTGGTGGCATTTAAGTTGGATCACAGAGAAAAAGAGAATTACTCCAGATGGTGAAATCTGGGGCTTTCCAGACTCTACGAACATAAAGAGTTTTTAAGTGGCACATGTTCAGAGATGTGTGAGACATTTTGGGGTAGTTTTGTGTAGGTAAAGAGGTAGTGAAGGACGAGGGTGGGGAAGGAGATTAGGGTCAGATGGGAATGGATCGCGCACCTCATGAGAAGGGACTCAGATCTCACACTGTAGGCAGTGGAGAGGTGATGGGCAGCTCGAACAGAAGGGTACCGTAATGACGTGTACGTTTAATGACAATTTTATGGGAAGAGGGGAGACTTTAGAGGAATGGAAAGACACTAGAAGTAGGTGATCTGATGGGAATGATTACAGTGCAGGAGGGAGATTCTGTTCAGGAGGCAAGGTCACTCCCACTGTGATACTTACTGTTTATGAATATCTTATTACAAATATCCTCGTAGATTGCAGAGAGAAGCATGGCACAACTTGGACAGGACAGTGGGTGCTTGACAGTGGGTTTTCATCTTATTTTCCTGTGTATTTCTCTGTTGTTAGTAATGATTCAAGAAATACTTGAAAATATGTATAAGAGACCATGGCTTTGGGCATATAAAATGCAAACAAAACAAACAAAAGCATCTAGAACTTTGGGATATTCTCTGATTTGCTTGAAAGACAAGGGCAGGTATATCCTGGATTTAACCCTTACTCTCTGTGTGGTCCTGGGATAGTCAGTTATAAACCCCTTTTCTATGTGGAAGACTTCACGATGCCTCCCTTATTTTTCCTGCTGCCAGTGTGCCTGCAGGTTGGGTGGGACCCCTAGGACGAGGGCAGGGTCTGGTAGAAAGTGAGAAAATATGGGATCATTTAGATGTGGCTTCACGTGACAAGTTTAGGGGAATGCTGCCTGGTTTGCCTCCCTGGCCAGGAGAACAGACGAAGACTGGGGCCTGACAAGGGCTTGGTATCTATAGAGAGAGTAGATTTGCATGAAATGGAAATCTCCCGGGGGAGCGCTTTCTTAAGAAAGTAAGACAGAAGTTGCGGTGAGAGGGAAAATATGACTGAGGTCCAGCGCAGAGTTAATGCTGGGGTCTTTCCAAATGCCCTGTTTTTCATTACTACTAGTTTTTGGATTGTCATTTGGGACACGAAACTCACCTGTTTGCCAAGTTGTATAATGATACGTTGTTGTAACGCGGGTCTCCTCAGCCTTCTGGAGGCACTACTGACCCTAACACATTTATCTTTGATTCTCCAAAGTGATGGAAGCAGAGATCCTCATTTTGTCCTTTAGTAATCACAGGCGGAGTCAATAACAGATTCCATTTCTCAGAAATTCTGAAAAGAAGCAATGTCTTCAAGCAATTGAAATGCCCTTTTCTCACCCTCGATGGAACAGGCTAACTCTGCAAACTGGTGATGCCCTCCGGCGCAGCCGAGTAAGTCTGCATCCCCGTTGCAGTCTCCTGGACCCCGCGTACGAAGGATTTGGGCAGATTCCATGGGGAACAAAATAATCTCTTTGAGTGAACGCGGTTGGCTTGTCTGGAAAGATCGTGTATAATGCGCTTACGTCCGGCTGAGGCTTAAATCCGTTCAGCTCTTTTAAGTTGAATGTGGAGGGGGGACTGCTGGGCTGGAAGGACTCAGAGGTTCGTCCTTGTGCCGTTGACGGTTTTCTGTACTAGTTATTTTCTGCCGCTGAGACTAGTCTACCCTGCCTTTTCAGAAGTCATGTGGTGTCAACAGTTTTTCAGGGACGTGGTTCATCCTAGATTGGAAGATTTGCAGGGGCGCCGGTTCCACAACCTTTGCTGCTAAATCATTTTGACGTTTAACAACGTCCCCTGCCAGGAAGTTCTTCCTTCTGTCTGAGAGGTCAGCAGCCTCTGGCAGGGGTTCGTCAGCGTTTGATTAAGAGGAGATTCTTGTCACTTCACAAAGCCTTATGGTAACTTGCGGGAGGAACAGAAGGTTGGAAAATACGTTCAACGTGAGGGGGTATTCACGTCTCCCTGGCGGGAATCCCAGGAGACGTATGGGGAAGAGTGGGTCGACGTGGATGTGTGTAAAGGGGAAGTCACAGGTGTGTCCACCTGTGGGTGGGTCTGCCCGCGTGGGTGAGGGGCTGCCGGCCTGGCCGACATTCACCTCCCGCGGCCGGTGAAGGGCGAGTATGCGATCAGGTGTGAATAATAATAACCAGAGGGAAAATGTGACCCACCCTGCTTCTCAACATTGGCCTCTCTATTATGTTCCCTCCCCACCCCCTAAACTCTTGCTTTTGGTGTCAGTGTCCCAGTGAGTCCTTTTTAACGTGGATGACAGGAAACTAGTCAGTTTCTGACAGTCACTGGAATCTTTGGATTTTCCGGATGTCTCCGTGAAGCACTTAGAATCTCTCCAAGTCATCCTGTTACTTTCTGCTTTTCTTTTCCGCCTCCTGTCTTGATTACAAGGAAGCGAGGGAGACTGGAGCTCCATCCCCGTTCCATCCAGAACGTTCGGTACCTTTCCTCGTGGGACCCAACCTGAGCCCTGTGTCCATTAACACGACTTTCTCTTATTGCTTTCTTGGCTGTGGAAACGGGTTGCGTTCGAGTGGCTTCTACATGGCTCATGGGAGGTGCTCACTCATTTCCTGTTGTGCGGCGAGGCGAGTGGCTTCGGCTCCAGGACAGCCTCAGAGCTGCGCTCTTGGCGGCCGAGCGGGGCATCTTCCCAGCACCCAGCAGCGCCCAGCAGCACCCAGCAGCGCCCAGCAGCGCCCTCCCGGAGCACAGGCAGAGGCTGACGGCTCTGTGCTCAGAAGGCAACGACGTGTTCAGTTTTCTGCTCTCTGGGTTTATTTATTAAGACCAGAAAAGACCATCATGACACGGAGTGTGCTGGTTTTGGATGGTCCCTGGATCGGTGATTCATCTTCTTGATCGTTTTCTTTTCAAGAACATCACGCAGGTTACCTTTTGTTCCCTCAAGATTCTCGAGAGGTCTGCAATAAACCTGTGGCCGTGGCTCGGTCTTCAGATAGCTCTTATTTCAGTAGAGAGGGAGAAATAATGCACAACAGATAGAACTGGAATGCAGGCTGTGACAATGAATAAGTAACGGCGTGTGGGGCCAAGCAGTCGTTCTGAGGGAACCCGCGTAAGAAGGGGGCTCTTCCTGAAGGTTCTGCACCAAAGATGGAGGGGCAGTCCCAAATCTAGGTTGGTGCGGGAGAAGGAGGAGGGCCCTGGGCTTTCTGTTACAGCTTGGGCTGAAGGGCGGGAAGTCGCGCGAAACCAAGGGTCTGCTGGGGCTGGGCCATCTCTAAAGCCTGTGTTGGACTTATACTTGCCTCTTGCTTCTTTCTGGAGGCTCCTACCGTCTCTGGGGTTCCTGGGTCTGCAGCGCCGTCAGCCCACTCTGCCTTCATCATTGTTCTCTGTTCTCCCCGTGTGCCCCTCTCTTCCCAAGGCCATCTTCTTACAAGTACTGGGCACGCTGGGTTAGAACTCTGCTCTACTCCTCGTCTTGACCCGTCCTCCTAATCACATAGGCAAAACCCTGCTTCCGGATAAGGTCACATCTGATGTACTGGGAGTTAGGATTTCAACTAAATTCAACCCATAACAAGGGATAATATGACACAATCTGAGAAGAATTACAATCGCTTCTCCATCTTCAATTTGTATACCTGTAAATTTTTTTTTTTTATTTTTTAGAATTTATTTGTTTCAGAGAGAGACAGAGAGAGAGCATGAGAGGGGCAGGGAGAGGCAGAAGGAGAGGGAGAAGCAGGTTCTCCGCTGAGCTGGGAGCCTGATGCGGGGCTCGATGCCAGGACCCCGGGATCATGACCTGAGGCGAAGGCAGACGCTTAACCATCTGAGCCACCCGGGCGCCCCAGTATACTTGTGAACTTTTTGTGTCTAGATTGCATGATGAAAATGTTCAGAAAAATATTAAGTAATGTGATGATAGAGGATTTTCATCTCTTTAAAAGTGTGTACACTACTTACGCTAAATGTGGTATGTTTAATAGATTTTTAACGGGTTTTAGCAATTGTTTTTAAAAGCTAGATGATAGATTGATGGTGTGAACGGAGAGGGAGCTCTCTGCTGGGAGCACTCAGTACCGTGTCAGTCCTCCTTATTGGAGTTATTAATGGCATAGAAAGATGAATATTTCACTGATACAGTTACTGGTGACACAGTTAGTGTGCCGATTACAACGGAAAGTTAAGAAAGCAAACAATAAATATAAAATCATTTATTTAAGTTTTTTTAAAGATTAACCTTATAATTCTCAGGTAAGAGATCCTTAGCTATCAAAACACACATAAGAAAGACCAGAAGCTTTTGGCATAGCTGTCAAAATTCATTGTAACTCTAGGTAAAATTGGCACAAATACAATAGGCAGGACGTTCCAAGTCTTGTCTTAATCCCGAGAGTTTCTTCCATGAGGACATGCCCAGAAAGGGTTAAGCTCAGAGGTGAGAAAGAGGAAACTTTGCATACAGCCCTAACTCAGTACTTCGAATTCTGCGGGCCACGTATTTCTCTCAGGTGGGGTCCCCAGCACCGCAGATCCAGGGAGGCAGTGGGAATGCGGATGTGGGATCTCCGAGTCTGGCAGTCTGCAGGGACGGGAGATAAGCCTTTGAAAGCACAATTGCATTTATAATCAATATACATCCTTCCATCTATTGTGTCTTTCTCTGATGTGTTTTTCCCATCCCATCCCTTGTTAGACTTGTAGAACGTAGAACAGTTTGCTACCACTCCAAATGAGATGATGCACCTTGGCTTCTACAGGCATTTCACAGTCTCATTTTTATTTTTTATTTCATTTTTATTTTGTAAACTTTTTTTTTTTTTTTTTTTGACAGAGATAGATCACAAGTAGGCAGAGAGGCAGGGAAGCAGGTTCCCTGCTGAGCAGAGAACCCGGTACCTGAGCAGAGAACCCGATGCAGGGCTCGATCCTAGGACCCTGGGATCATGATCTGAGCCGAAGGCAGAGGCTTTAACCCACTGAGCCACCCAGGCGCCCCCGTCACAGTCTCATTTTTAAATGAGTGAATGGTTCACCAAAGAGTTGCCCCCACCCAATGCTGGCAGATGACATTAACGCTCGCCTCCGAAAGATGGCGCTCCTGAGACTAAGAGCACAATTCAGTGCACTGTCCTCCTCAGGAAGGCGTCTCGGGTGGTTTCTTCTGCTGTCCTCTTGAGATCTCTTGTTTAGGAATGGATGTCATTGGTGCTTGCTTTCTTATTAAGAACAGGTTCTTTACCCACCTCTAATTTTAATAAAAGTGTGAAATCCTTCATCTGCGATGGAGTGTTCTTGACACCCCGACCAGCCTTCAAAGCAGTTTCAACCCTCCTAGGTACTGCAGGTTGAAAATTCAGTGGCTTCTAAAAATTCACCAAAAATACACTAGACTCTGTTATGAACCCAGGAAGCCTATTTAGGCCATTGTCTGATACACGTGCATAGTCGAATGGGGGCTTAACATTAATGCATGAGAAGCTATTGAGGAAGACATGAAATCTGCTCAAACGTGTTTTGTTTTGTTTTGTTTTTTCCCACTGTCTGTGGGCCCTGGCTTCATTAATTACTGTGATTGCTCGAGTGTACAGTTCCCCATTACACTGTCACCTGGATTTTTGTCAAACTTCCTGCTCATTCTTCCTTCATCTTTTTCTCATTATCTTTCCCCGTGCATTTATTGGGCACCTCCCCTGACCCAGGATTGCACCGGACCATGGACGTATCGAGAAGAATGAAGTGAAGAATGAAGCAGAGTCTCAGCATCCAAAGATTTTGCCCTCTGGTAGAGGCGATAAACACATCAACAAATGAGCACACCATTTAATAAGTACCGTCTGCCTTCCCATTCCCAGCCCAGTAAGCAAGAATTACTAGGCACTCAGTAACTGAGTGATGGCTAATCCCATTTCTCTAGACAATCTTGCTATTTAAATATACAAAATGTGCTAGATAGGGAAGAAAAGAGTCACTGGACATTTTGTTAACAGAAATGGAAGGACCTTAGCCCCTGGTGAAGGACTTGAGCCAAAAATATTGCAAACATGGTCACAGGATGTCACTGTCACTGGAAGTCCATCAGTTAGAGGGGACTCTCATGAGGCTTAAGGCAGAATGGTTTCCTGAGGAGGATTTATTCAGTTGGAGTTTGGGATTTTCTGCTTCCTCCCTGATACGCATGAGTGTGTTCATTGTTTTGCTGAGACCACACTGTGTTCCAAGTGTTCTTTGTATTAACAAACATGAAGCTGATGACTCTCCTGTTATTTTCGTAACCTGATTAGGCAACACTTCATATTGACTCTTCTTGACTCACATGAATACATGGAATTTGCAAATTAGAGTCAACTATGATTTGCAAATTGAAGTTAATTAGAAAGTCCTAATACAGCACCTCCTAAAAAGGCCCAAACACTTTGCATAGAAATAGCCAATTTAGAAGTCACCATTTTCCAATTGCTTTTTGGCAAACAATTATTCCTCTGAGCTGTCCTCAGGGTTGGAGTGAAAAGATAAATATTCACACAGTTAAGTGAAGACTTAGAAAGTGACGGGAGGCCTTCTTTTCTTAAATCATCGGGGTTCTGCTCTGGAGCTCACTTTCCAGCGACAATATTTAGTAATTGGAGAGACTGCAATAGCTCATCAATGAATGGGAAGAAAGATGACTTACCAGAGAGTTTCAGAAAGGATAAATGCGTGATAATCTGGTGAGATTCTCACATTATTGTGAGTCTTTATTCTTTTTTCTCACAGGGCTTCAGAGTGCTAAAAACAAAACAAAACAAAAAACTGGGAAAAATGTTATCTGTGACAATAACAGACTGAAATGTGTTGCTTGAACTCCAAGATATGAATATTATGATTAAGTGCCTCAGATAATTGAGTGGGATTATACATCAGAAAGTATTACAATATAATTTACCTAATTAATGGAATCGAGGAATGACACAATGTTCTCAGTGCATGCTGAGAAAGTAGTTGATATAATTCATTATCCAGAAATTAAACATAAAAGAGAGCTTTTTTATGTACATCATTATTATACCCTACAACAATGAGCATATGCAATACAGGTATTTTAGACTCAATATTTCTAAGAAATTTATGAGAACAAGGCAATGATGTTTCTAAGATCAAAGAAAGAATGTTCTTCAACATAGAACTGGAAGTTCTAGGCAAAGCAATAAGTATGAATATAAATTAAGGAACAGAAAAATTATAATAAATAAATTTCATAATTTGCAGAAGACATGGTTTTCTGATTCTGTGAATATATAAATATCAAAACATTAAGAGATAAACTATTAAAAATGAAAAGAATTAGGTAAAATTTCTGGATATATAATCAACTCACAAAAAGCATATAGGGCACTAAGAGTCTAGAAAATATATTAGGGGAAAAAACTTGGCAAAATCCTCAAAAAATAAATAGAAATTGACATCATAAGCTATGCCCTAGATATTTACAGGGAGAAATTTAAATTCTGTTAAAGGATCTTAAAAGTTACCTAAAATAAGAGCAGTTATATTTGTATTAATTTCTAAATTCAGTGCAATTTTAATGAGAGTTTCTACAACTTGTTTTAGTAGGGAAGTTGAAAACTTGATCTTTTTATCCGTATGTGACCCTCCCGTTTCTATATTCCTACAGTCTGTGACCTAAAGTTTATATTTTCCTATGGTCTGTAACCTAAAGCATGTAAATCTCTGACAGTTGGACAGATGAGATCAAAGGAGGTAAAAAATCCCTCTTAAATACTAATATATAATATAATGTAGTAAAAACACAGTGTGTATTGAATTTCAGAAATATACAAATAAATTAATGAAAGGAATAGAAATCCTTAGGTAGAGACCATGGCATGGATAGAAGAACTTGGCACACCATGTCTCAAGTGACCCCCAAATTACTAAAGAAAAGACGAATAGAAGATCACACTCAGCAAACTATCTCATGAAGGTGAATTTTAAGATAGGATCCCCAAATCATACATATTCAAAATAAAGCCCACTGAAGTAGTGACTGAAATATATAAAACTCTTAAACTCATAGCGAAAAAAATTGAATATTTTCATAATCCTTTGGAAAAGATGAATTTCTTAGCTTAAAAAAATTCAATTCATAGGAGAATACCTCAGTGGATGTAATATAGCAAAATGAGTGATTTCCAGTCAATAGCAGCACACTTTCAAGTCAAAACAGAGGTAATGTCGGGAGGAGGATTAGAATTGGCAGTGTCCGATACCGACTAGAACAGAATATCTAGAACGTGTACAGAAATTGTGTGGAACAGAAGTCCATAGGAAGAAGCTTGGATGTCTAGGATATGACCGGACGGCCAGCCGCCTTCAGTGATAATCAGAGGACTGAAACAGAAGTGGTAGGAGATGTAAGTCGTACCCGCAAGATTGGGCAAGTGCCAGTGTGGATATTTGGGAAGAGAAAGTTGGTGTGTTGCTCATTGTTATCAAGTTAAAACAGATCATTAAGGTGGGCTCCCTTCTGGTGTGACTGGTATCTTTATACAAAAGAGAAATTTGGATTCAGAGACAGACAGGCACAGAGGGAAGGTGACGTGTCAACAGACAGGGAGGAGACGGCCGTGCACCTGGGGCAACGTGTCTGTAAGCCTGGGAACTCCAAGGGTTGTGGCAAACTCCAGACTCAGGGACGAGGCAAAGACCTTCGTCCAGAGAATTGTGCTGCTGACACCTTGATTTCAGAACAAGAAATGTCTCTTGTTGAAGCCACCATGTTTTTGCTATTTTGTTACAAAATACACAGATTTTATATACTAATAGAATACAACTGATTTTATTCAAAGTGGTGTAAAGAGTTTGAAGAGGAACCCAACAGCACTCCATTATGTGTTTCCCATAACAACATGAAGAGCTCACTGACAGGGAACACACAACAGAAAATCTCTCCCATGGCATCTGCACGGGACAGGCACAAACCTAATTTGGTCAACATAATTATATAATAAAGAGCTGAGTGGCATGGCGTCCTTCACCATAGAGGAGGGATAAGAGTAATTGGATCCTGTCATGGGATATTATGGAGAAGTCGGGAGGCATAAGGGATAGCTTTGCATAAAGCAGTAGGGATAGTTTGTTTGTTTTTAACATGGCTTTGTGTGCATGGAATCCATGTTTTGCAAAATGTTTGTCTCTCAAACACAGTGTTTTCTTAAGTAACTGTTTTATTGTTTTAAACAAATATACACATTTCTAGTACCTTTAAGCAGTATTATATTAAGGTCACTGGAAATTTTAGTAGCTCTATAAAGACTTTCAAGGAAAACACAATTTTTTTAATAACAGAAAAACTTTGAGACCTCAGATATTATCATTTCAGGTGCCTTACCCCCCCTGAGATAGGCAAGTTGTGACTAGTTTGTTTTTTTATCACCTAAGCCACATCTGCACTGAGTTTAAATTTTGTAGGAGATCAATTCAAGAGTTTGAGGGAAAGTAGGTTTTGATTGGCTTGAGATTTTGAAAACTGGAAGAAAAAATACTAATGAATAGAAATTTTGTATAGTTTAAAATTTTGATAAAGAGTTTTGATAGAGAATTTCTTACCGAATTAGACATTTGAGATCTAGAAACACGCAGTCAAGTCCCTGTTTGAAACCCTTCATCATTCTGAGTGATGTTTACCCCCCGATGCCTCACCTTCTCATCAAAGAAGTCTGGCATCGTTAGGCTGCTTCCAACACCAGAAGTAGCCCTTCTTTGGAGCAACATTGAAGAGAATAAAATACAAATTGGTAATATTCTGAAATGCTCCCAAAAGCTTATTCTAGGAGAGGAAAAAGCTCAATCTCATAATCTTGTCCCAGTTTTTCCCAGGCTAATTTTATCTCAAAACAGTCCCTAGAACCATATCATATTCAATGTGCAAGCTCCTTTGGAGTCTTTTTTTTTAGCTCAACGTAATCATTTATAAGAAAACTGGGAAATAGGTCACTTATTAATGTGATCCAGCTTGTCACCAAAGATTTAAAACTCTGCCTCATCCTGGGACTAAAGCCTGTGGTTGGGCTGTCTTACTATTTTCTCCTAAACCAGAGAGCCTTGACCTCTAGGGTGGTAGACTGCAAGGCTTGCAGCACTTGAACATTTGTATTTAAATGTGCACCAAAGTTGACCTAGGAATTTGACCTGATATACAAAGTGACGATGTGATTTATTATCCAACTGGGGGCCACTTTTGAGGGGAAAAAGGAGTGCCAAATAAATCCAACACCAAAGCCACAGAGTAAAACTGGAATGGTCTCTGACCTGACCAGGTCATGCACTCACCCTCCAGGGGAAGGCATGACATTTCTTGTAAGTCATAAATTGATGCTATTGAAGGCCAGGGACAAGGGCCAGAAAAAAAAGAAGACTTTTAATCCTCAAAAAGCCATATCTTCTTTTATTTTGTTGTAAGTAATTAAATAATTTTTTGGTTTGTGATAGAAATTGGGTGTTAATTAAGAATGATTTAAGAGGCTTATGCAAAGCATATCAAAGCCATTTCTTTCGTATCCGTGTCAGGGTGAATTAGAGGCTTCATGGAATAGATGTTTTGATTATGGGAAGGACAGTATGATAAAATAATGTGCTAAGTAGCTAGGGGACAGGGCTCATCCTTCCCTCGCTCACCCCTAAATTTAGAAAATGCTTTACCTAAAGTCAGTTCTACTACTACACATCAGTTCATGGACTGAGCAACATTTAATGCAATTTTAATTTTAAAATGAAGACTATAAGTGATATTCCAAATCATTCTTTGAAATGCTCCCAGCGCTGAGTTTTTTAAGAGCATGGTGACTCCGTCATGTTTCTTCCACTCCAGTCTACCCTTTTCTCTTTTGTCAGGTGTGATGACATCTGTACAGGAAGGAGAAGAAACTGACCTCTACCCCTTGAATCTGACACCAGATTACTCTGTGAAAATATGATTAAATATTTGGCCAACACTGGTACATTTCATTTTATCCTTTGGATTATCTCCTTTATGGCTATGGAGAGTTTCAGAAACATTGCTAATTGACTCTCCCTATTACCTATTTTTAAGCATTGGGTATAGATTTCGTGTTGTTTGATGCTTGGGTATAGATTTAGTGTTGTTTGATGCTAGAGATCAGAGCTATGTTTGTCCTGGTTAGACTTTCATAGGGAGGAAGACACGGAATCCATCTGGTGGTATCAGAGCCGTGTGTGCATGTCAGCAGGTACCTTGGTTTTGCTGGTCGGTAAGTTACCTGCAATGAAGGTAAGGGGCCTCCCTTCTCTCCAGGAACGGAGAGCCATGAGTCTTCTGCATTGCCAAACTGTGGCGTCCTGGGGAACATGATAGTGGACATCCTTAGAAGTTTGAATAGCTCAGTCTCTCTCTGGGAAAGGGGATAGCTGGATGCTCTGTTTTGAGGATGGAATATGAAAATTAGTTCTTTTTTGAACATATGGAGAGAAAGGGGAGAGTTTTCTTTCCTGTGTCTGTGTGAGTCAGATATCTGTGTGTCTGCGTCATTTCTGGCAGCTCCCTTGACAGTTGTCTGATATCATTTCAGCATAAATTATTCTAAAATCTTTGGCTGCTCATACTTTCCAGCAGCTAGTGCACGTATCTCTAGGACCCAGACAGACACCCTAGGGACATCCAAGATATGGGGAGGTGGCTCACATAAGTCTATAAAGGGGATTGATTTTGTCCCCTGTCACTGGCCAGAAAGCAATATCTGTTTTATTTAGAAGTCATCTAGATTAAAATAGCATTTTAATCTAGCAACAACCACCACTTATGTTCTCCATTCTTGCCTTCAGAGATGTCATACAGAAGAATGTCTAGAATGAGGATAAAGAAGTCATCATTTTATAATTTGGGCTACTAACGGACAGGTGCTATTTCATTTACACAGATTTCCATCCAAATTATTAGTTGAAAAAATTTAGCTTTTAAATTATAAATCTTCTATTATTAATAAAAAGATACCTTCACTTAAAAAAAAACTACCTCAGTCCATCTTCCCTAGAGAAATCTGATTTAATTCAAATTTTAAGTATTAAAGTCATTTTAATAAAGCTCTTTAAAGTAAAACTCATGAATCCTTTGAGTAATGCAAAAATATACTCCTTATTTATTCTAAAAGTTTTATAGTGTTTTCCATTTTTTAATTATTTAACATATAATTATATATAGTTGAAAAGTAAGGATACAGATAAGCAAGAAATCCAGCGTTAATTCCACTGACCAGCGATGATCCCTGTTAACACTCATGATGCGCATCATTCCAGAATCACTTCAGAATTTGCACACGCACACGAACATCTTCGAAGGGATGTCTGTGCTTAAGGGACTTTAAAGGGATTACTGCACTTAACTCTTGGTGACCGTCCTTTCCCTCTCATCAATATATTATCCATGGAGACATATTTCCCTGTTTGTTAATGGTTCTGTCCTTAACACTTGAGAGAATGGATTGTCCTACAACAGTCCTGCGTTTGTTTGGCAACACATGTAAGGTTTGTTTTTCTTTTTATTGAACTCAACGTGCTTGGATATTCTTGCTTGGGAACAAGTCTATGGGCGTGGTGTGCTTGTGCAGTCACTCTTGGTTGGCACACAGGAGGCGCGGCTAGTGGCTTAAGACCCAAATCTCACGATCAAAACTATGGATGTGGTTGTGTCTGAAATAAGTTACTTGCTATCATTCATGCTTCCTTGCCAGGAGAGGATCTTTCTAACTCGTAACTTCCTTCGGTGCTTGAAACTGAGATGATCCGTCCATGGGTGGCGCCAGCTTGGCAGCCTGCCCGAGGCTGTCGTGAGTTACACCCTCAGACGCTCTGCCGGGGCCCGGCGCGATCCCCTTCTGTTTCTGTGAAGTCACGGTAGCTTTGTCAAATCTTTTTTTAGTTCAAGGGGTGCCTTCGCTTAGTTGGTCTTTTCCTTCTGCAATTAATTCCCGAGGATTTTACATAATGCTTTAACTCTTTGGGTGTAATTATCATTTCAGGATTACAGATTATAATATATATGACAAAAGTATGTAAAAATTATCCAAAGAACACATCACAATAGAAAGGTGTATCTTCCGCCTGCCCATGTTGTCAGATCTGATGAACTATGCGTTAAAATTACAGCAATTTTGGGGGAGCCTGGGTGGCTCAGAGGGTTAAGCCTCTGCCTTAGGGTCCTGGGATCGAGCCCCGCATCGGGTTCTCTGCTCAGCAGGGAGCCTGCTTCTCCCTCTCTCTGCCTACTTGTGATTTCTGTCAAATAAATAAATAAAATCTTTTAAAAATTACAGCAATTTTAAAATATCTGTCATAACTCATTAAATCTTGATTATTTATCCGATCCAAAGGTGTATATCATTCAGAGTTAATCATTCCAGAGACTGATAGGAAGATAGCTTAATAATATCTAAAATTTCATGAAAGACATCTTTTTAAAACATAGTGAAAGTGATGTCAAGGTTAATTAAATCTCATCTTTATTCTATTTTCACTTAACACTTACAGCAAATCATTCAGATTTTAGAATGTGTGCAAGCTAAGAATTATTAATGTTAGAATTTACTGACATTTTTGGATAATTGATATATTTAAAATCATATATAGTTAACATATTCAAGGAAGTTAATTATGGTCTGTGGTAATTTTTTTTAGTTCAGGTAAAATTTTTGAAATATACTGTATGGTATATTGTATGAAATGTTTATTTTAAAATACCAAACAGTATTTAATAAAATGTTGAACAGATCATATCACATTATAAGAAAATATAAATGTCCAAAATCTTCTGTTGTGCAGGAACTTCTTAATAAATGAAATATTATTTGAAATAAATGGGACACTTATGAAAAACATTGTCCTTTTTAGTGGGTTTAGGGGCTTCTGTTGTCAAAGCTTGGTGAGAACGGGATTTGAGGTACGCAAAGCATCACATTTAATAAAGTCTGTAAGACATCCAATTACTGATTCTAATGGCAGTTTATTGGAATAGATGCATTACTCAAAATCACATGTCTGTATTTAGAGGATCTACAGATTAAATATGACAGAATCTCTTCCTTTCTTTAATGGATGAATTAGCAAGTAAATAGAATTGTTTTGGACTCGAGAAGACAGGTGTTACTGCACGGCACCTCCCCCCAGATACAGAACTTGTTTGTGAACACATGAGGGCAAGTGCAAGTCCATTTTCTTCATTGGTAGGTTGGCTTATGTGTGTGTGTGTGTGTGTGTGCATGAATGTGAGTGTGTGTGTGGTAAACAAAGACAGATGCTAGAGAAACTTAGGTGAAAGCTCAAACAGAAATCAACTCATTTTGTATGTCACTGTTCAAAGTGACTTTCATTATCAAGAATATTTGAATAGTTAGAAAATAGATAAGAAGCCAAAACATGTATAGACACATCCATCCTTAATCTCCTTTCCTTCATGAATTTTGCCCATGCATATTTTAGAATTCCTAGTATGTCCTGCATTAGACAATGAAATAAGACAATAAGGGTGTTATTCCTCGATCTTTGAAGACCTATGGTCTAGTAGGGAGATTTTCAAATATATTCCTGAAATTAATTGGGCTGAGCATTAAGATAATGGTCTGTATGGAGTTTGTGGGGAAACTCTTGTGGCGAATGAACATGTCTACTTGGTTAGGGAGGAGGTTGGGAAAGGTTTAAAAGCGAGGGAGCCATGTTTAAAGTGAATCTTAAAGCATTAGGCATTTATCAGGTGAGTGAGCAGAGAGGTACAGATCAGTGATGTCCCTCAGTCACTCAGTGGCTTACCAAAAAAAGGGTTTATTTATTTTCTCATGTGAAACTTTGGGAGAGTCAGTTGCTGAAACTGGCTTAGAACCATGATGCCAAGGTGTAGGACCCCACAGTTCTCTGGGACTTACCCCCAGGAGCACAGCGTGGCGGCTGGCCATTTTCTCTCTCTACAGGCTTTGCCTTTTCTGGAATATTTCTCCAAGATAAATTTAATCTGCCCCTGAGAATTCAGGCTATTAGATATTCTAGGCTACTTGATCTCAGTAAGAAGGGTGACTGTTTAAACAAAACAAAACAAAACCAAAGACGAGCAACTCTTTGAGTGGTTTGCCACATCTTGGATCCTAGTAATGCTACAGGGTCCCCTAGAATCCGTTACAGGGAAAGCTAAAAGGGGATGGGAAGATGTCTCTGACTGTTTTCACCGTATAAGATGAGAATGAAGGATTTCTAGGAGGGTCAGATGCCATTCTAGTTTGCAGATTGCTTGGGAGGGTAATAGGATTTGTGCCCTAGTCACAATGTCACACCAATTGCTGAGATAATTGTGTGTGTGTGTGTGTGTGTGAAATGTACTTGTCACAGCCCATTATGATCCCCAAATGTAGAAGGTGGGATAAGGGTTTTAGGAAAGTTAGTGTTTATTGTTTGCTGGCTGGCTGGGGTTGTTTTTGATAGAAAACTTGTTGCTTGGGGTTATGTCTTTAAGTCAACTTTTTATTTTAGAACAAGTTTTAGATTGAGAAAATTTAGAAAAATGACAAAGACAGTACAAAGAAATCTTATATACTCCTACTTTGTCTCTATTATTAATATCTTTCATTGGTACGGTACATTTGTTCTAATTAATGAACCAATGATGGTACATTATTATTAGCCAACATACATATTTTACTCAGATTTTCTGGTTTTTCCACGAATGTACTCCCACTGTTCCAGGATCCCATCCAAAAATCACACGATGTCTGTCCTGCCTCCTTAAGCGTCCCTTTTCTGGGGCAATTTTTCAAACTTTCTCTGTTTTGATTCACTTGAGTAAAGACAGTAGTTTTTCGATCAGGTGTTTTGTGCACTTCCGTCTTCTGGGATTTCTCTGATGTTTTCTTCATAATTAGACGCAGGTTATGGATGTTTGGGAAAAAGATCACAGAAATACAGTATCATTTCATCTCATTGTATCAAGGGAATCTACTATTCATATGAATGACCAATACTGGTGTTGACCTTGGTCACTTAGTTGAGGTCATGCTTGTCAGGTTCCTCTGTGTGAAGCTCCTCCTCCACTGACCACTTCTGAACTGCAGTCCTGGAAGGAAGTTACTACGCACAGCCTGACTGTAAGGAATGAGGAGTGACGCTCCGTAGCCTTGAGGGCAGAGTGTAATTTGTATCCCAAATATAGATTATTTGGAATCTTAGTGCATGAAAGATGTGTCTCTTTTTCTCTATTTGTTGATTAGATAGTTAATTAGCTAACTAGTTAGATCATTGATATTATTTAGTATAGATTCATGGGTGTGTATGATACACTTTGGGTTACATTCCCTTCTACCGCTCCATTTGATATATTTACTTATTTTGTTCCTCACATTTTTCCAGCTTTGGGTGTTGAGAATTCTCGGGGTTTCACCCTGTATCTCTGTAACCTGCCTCCATCATTGTGTGTGTGTGTGTGTGTGTGTGTGTTTAGTGCTTCTCAACTTCCGGCACTAGGAGATACTCCAAGGCTCACCTTGTGGATTTTTGCTCTAGTCCTAGAATCAGCCCATTCTCCTAGGATCCTTCATTCACTTTACTAGAGTGTGGTATTTGAGAGCAGGACCTGAGTCTGAGGGCACTCGGGACTCCTGAGGGCCATTGATTTGAGCCCCCTCAGCTTACAGAGAAAGAAGCACTAAGTACACACTAGTCCTTTCCTACGTACACATACTTATAACTGTTTCCATAGGTAAACAGATGTATTTGAGACACACACGAATTCATTCTCCTCTTTCCAACTCTCATCTGTTACCACATGGATCATATCAACCTCTTGCTGTTTGTCTGTAAACTCTCACTTCTAAAGTAGGAAACCTGACTCTCATTTTCCACCATCCGTTTACTTATGGATACCCAGTCTACGTGTAGAGCAATCTCAGAACTGTTAACTGTAATCACGTGCGGCTGCAGCAGCCCCCCTGTGGTGAGCGGCTTCCTCTCTGCCCCCTTCGGGGAGTGGTTCCATGCACGGGTGGTCCAGCGGGATTCTCCCATCACACCGTTCCCTCTTAGGACCCTCTTATCTCCTTGTGACTTTTAAAAATTTGTATGCACTAAGGTAACTTTGGGCTATAAAGATATATGGACTTTGACAAACGCATAATGTCATCTAGTCACCATGACAGTTATCACACAGAATAATTACACTGTTCTAAAAAGTCCCTTGTTCTGCACCTAAGCCTCCCTTCCCGCATCTTCTAACACCATAGAAACCACTGGTGATTTCATCTTTCTGTCGCTTTTCTTTTTCCATAATGTCATGTAATTGGAATCATACACTAATGTAACCTTTTCAAATTGACTTATTTTAATTAGCAGTATGATTTAAGATGTCATAGGTGTCTCCTTATGGTTTGATAGCTCATTTTTTAGTCCTGAATAATTTTTCATTGTCTGAATTGTACAACAGTCCCCTTTTCTGTTCACTAATTGAAGGACACCTTGACTGTTTCTAGTTTTTAATAATTATGAATAAAATTGATGTAAACATCAGCATGCAGGTTTTTGTGTGGACATACATTTTTAAATCCATGGAGTGAATGCCTAGGAGCTTGATTGCCCCATCAAATAGTAAAGCTATGTTTCAGCTTTATCAGAAACTGTCAAACTGCCTTGCCAAGTGGTTGTCCTACTTTGCATTCCCACCAGGAATGGAGGAGAGCTGCTGTTGTTTCACATTTGGACCATCAAATGATATTGTAAACTTTTTGGATTTTAGATATGCTGATAGGTGTGTTGGTATGTCCTCATTAGAATTTGTGAGTCCCTAATAAAAGCTGGTGTTGACTGTTTTATTATATGGCCATCTGCCATCTGTATATTTTCTTGGGTGAGGCGTCCATCCTGATTTCTTGCCCATTCTTTACTACTTATTTTTCTTATTAAGCTTTAAGATTTTTTTTTATATTTTAGATACAAATCCTACATTAAATATGTTTTACAGGTAATTGGGTTTTTTTTGGAAGTCTATGGCTTGTTTTTTCTCTCTCTAAACAGTGCATTTCACAGAGCAGAAGATTTTAATTTTAATGAAGTTCTGTTGTCATTGTTTTCTTTTCTGGAATTTGCTTTTGGTGTTTTATCTAAAGAAATCATCACCGAACCCAAGATCATCTAGATTTTCTCTTATACTTTTTTGCAGAAGTTTTGTAGTTTTGTTTTACAGTTTGGCCATTTAGACCCTTTTTTATTAATGTGAAAGCCGTAGAGTCTATGCCTGTGTTTTTTCTTTTGTTTACTGATGTCCAATTGTTCTAGCACCATGAAGTGAAAACACTACTCTTTTTAAGTTTAAGTTTTTTTTGGTTCTTTGTCCAAAAGAAATTAAGTCAACTGACGGTATATATTTGTGTAGGTTAATATATGGGTTCTCTGTTTTGTTACCTTGATACATATCTGCTCTTTCTGTAAGATTGGCGAACCAGATCGTAGAGAATTGGTGCCACGTTTTTCCTGGAATGTTTGGTGTAATGCACCAGTGAAGTCATGTGGGTATGGCCCTTTCTTTTTTGGAAGGTTATTAATTACAGATGAGATTCCTCAATAGATACAGGCTGATTCAGATGATCTATTTCTTCTTGCGTGGCTTTTGGTAGTTCATATCTTTCAAGTAATAGACTCGTACCATCTCTGTTGTCAAATTTGTGGGCACAGAACTGTTTATAGTACTCACTTCTCTCTCTGTCATTACCCCTGGGATCAGGAGTGACAATACGCTCTGTTATTTCTAATATTAGTAACTTGAATCTTGTCTGTTTTTTTCTTGGTGAGCCCAGCTAGGGCCATATCCTGTTACTGATCTTTGCAAGTAAACAGCCTTTGGTTTTGTTGACTTTTTCCCTATTGTTTTCTCTTTTCAGTTTTATCAATATATGCTCTCATTTTTTATTATTTCTTCTATTATGTTTGCTAAGGTTTGAATTTCTTTTCTTTCCTTTTCTTTTTTTTAACTTTCCCAAGGTGGAAGCATAGATTATAGATTTTATATCTTCCTTGTTTTCTAATATGTTTATTCAGTAATATAAATTTCCATGTTTTGTTGCAGTTCACAAATTCTGATAATTTATCCTCTCCATTTCCTTTGGATCAAAATATTCTAAAATCTCTCTTTTTTTTTTTAATTTATTTATTTGACAGACAGAGGTCACAAGTAGGCAGAGAGGCAGGCAGAGAGAGAGGAGGAAGCAGGCTCCCTGCTAAGCAGAGAGCCCAATGCGGGGCTCAATCCCAGGACCCTGAGATCATGACCTGAGCTGAAGGCAGAGGCTTAACCCACTGAGCCACCCAGGCGCCCCCTAAAATATCTCTTAAGACTTCTTTGACCCATATGTTATTTAAAAAAATGTGTTGTGTTGTCCCTAAATATTTTGATATTTTCCCATGATTTTTATTATGGTTATTGTTTTATAGCTTATTGTTATTATTTTGTTTTATAGTTATTGTTATTGTTTTATAGTTTTATTTTTTTTAAGATTTTATTTATTTATTTATTTGACAGACAGAGATCACAAGTAGGCAGAGAGGCAGGCAGAGAGAGAGGGGGAAGCAGGCTCCTTGCTGAGCAGAGACCTTGATGCGGGGCTTGATCCCAGGACTCTGGGATCATGACCCGAGCTGAAGGCAGAGGCTTTAACCCACTGAGCCACCCAGGCGCCCCAAGTTTTATATATTGTGTTTTTTTGTTTTATTGTTATTGTTTTATAGTTTAATCCTGTCATCTGAGAAAATACTTTGTATGATTTTTGTCAAGATAAATTTGCTGTGATGTGTATTATGACCCAGAAGACGGACTACATTGGTGAATACTCCCTGTGAACTTGGGAGGCACAAGTCTTCTGCTGTTTTGGGGATGGTGTATTCTCTAAATGCTGATTAAATCAAGTCGATCGTGCCAGTCGGGTCAATTACATACTTACTTTCTACCTGTTTAATCTATCAGTTACTGGAGGACTGATGATCAACTCTCTGACCATAGTAGTGCATTTATGTATTTCCTCTCTCAGTTGTTTTAGTATTGCCTCATGTAATTTGGTGTTCCGTTAGGTTCATATATATTTAGGGTTGTGGTGTCTCCTGGGAAAATTGGTCCCTTTGTTGCTATGTAATATCTCTCCACATCCCTGATAAGTTTGCTTGTTCTCCAGTTGTTTTTTTTTTTCTTGTCTGAATATAATATTTCTCCTGATAAATGTTAGCATGGTCTATCCTTCTCTATCCCTTCACTTTTAATCTATTTGTGCCTTTATGTTAAAATGGGTTTCCTTAAGGCAAACTATATCTTGTGTTCTTATCCACTTTGAAAACCTGTACTAATTGATTGATTTAGACCATTTCTATTTAAAGCGATTTTTGATATTGTTGAGTTAATATCTATCATGTTTGTAACTTTTTTGTTACATTTTTTAATTTTTTTTAAGATTTTATTTATTTATTTGACAGACAGAGATCACAAGTAGGCAGAGAGGCAGGCAGAGAGAGAGAGGGGGAAGCAGGCTCCCCGCTGAGCAGAGAGCCCAATGCGGGGCTCGATCCCAGGACCCTGGGATCATGACCTGAACCGAAGGCAGAGGCTTTAACCCACTGAGCCACCCAGGTGCCCCTTTCCCTTCACTTATGAGTGATACTTTCACTAGATATAGAATTCCAGGTTAGAAGCTTTTTTTTTTTTTCTCCAGGTAAAATATTTTACTTCATTCTCGTCTCATTTACAACATTTCTACGGTCCAATCCAACCTGTTGATAAGCCCACTGGGGACATTCTTCACTTCTGTTAGTATTTTGATTTCAAGCATTTCTTTTTGTTTCTTCCTTAGAGTTTTCATCCGTTTTGCACATTGTCCCTTTTGTGGTTAAAGCCCTGAACATATTAATCATCGTTACGTTAACTGCCATGTTGATAATAAAGTCTGTGTCATATCCAAGTATGGATCTGCAACGCGCTTTGTTTCTTCAGACGGTTTCTTCTTCTTTTTTATAATTTTTAAAAATTGTTTAAATTAATATATAATGTATTAGTAGCCCCAGGGGTACAGGTCTGTGAATCGCCACATTTACAGATTTCACAGCACTCGCCATAGCACTTACCCTCCCCAATGACCATCACCCAACTGTTCTTTATTTTTTAAAGATTTTATTTTTATTCATTTGACAGAGAGAGAGAGATCACAAGTAGGCAGAGCAGCAGGCGGGGTGAGGGGGAAGCAGGCCCCCTGCTGAGCAGAGAGCCCGACATGGAACTCGATCCCAGGACCCTGAGATCATGACCTGAGCCGAAGGCAGAGCCTTAACCCACTGAGCCACCCAGGTGCCCCGAATTTTGGTATTCTTCGCAAGGTTTTGTTGAGAGCTGGATATCGTGTCATAACGAGTAGGAACTCCGGCAAATAGGCCTTTCTCGTGAGGCCCCATGTTCACTTGACCAGGAATATGGTTGTGTTCGATGCCGCTGTAGCTGTTGGTGCTGGAAGCTTCCGTCTGCTCCTGAGTGGGTGAGTTTGGCTCCCATGTTGTCTGTGGGCGTAGCTAAAGCTTCTCCTCAGGCATGGTCTTCGTGTTGCCATGCTTGCAGCTGGACTCTGGGCTGTGGCACTGGAGTCTGCTGGCTGGGGGCGAGGTGTGGGCGACGGAGAGGCCTGTGTCTTTCCAGCTCCATCTCAGTCTCCAGGTGGGCCCGTGTCTCTGGGCTGTGACCTTCACACGTGCTTCCGTCCTCCGTGGCTGAGATAGGAAATCCAGAGGATGCAGGGGAGGGAGAAGTCTCTGGCAAAGTCTTCGCCCCCGGAGAGCGCATTTTCGTTGTGCACATGCTCTAAGAGCCGCTGTTGCACTTGCTCGGCCAGAGTCAAGGGCAGACCTTTCTGGACTCTGCACCAAGAGGACACGGTGGGCTTCCCAGAGGCAACAGTTGCAAATGGGAGCCGCCCCGAAGCGTGCAGCCTCTCGGAGAGTCTCCCTCCTGTGCTAGTCCACACTCCACCTCTACCTCTAGCAACCTGTCAGGTTTACCATGTCAGTGTTTCTACCAGTGGGGGGCAGGGAAGCAGGTCTCAGCTGTGACCTGACTCCCGGGTCTCTCAGGATCCCAGGCTGGTGGCTTTCCCTGCAGTCTCCTTTCTCTCACGGGTCCCAGAAAAGTCACTGATTCTCAGTGTGTCCAGTTTTGTGTTGTTGTAAGGATGGAAGTGACAACTTTTGAGCTCTTCACATGTAAAGGATGTAAAGGAATTCCTCGTTGTTGTTTTAAGATTGCATTTATTTGAGAGAGAGAGAGAGTGCACAAGAGTGAGCACAAGTTGGGGAGGGGCAGAGGCAGAGAGAGAAACAGACAGTCCGCGGAGCAGGGAACCCAAAGACAACCACTTGGGGCTCGATCTTATGAACCTGGAATCATGACCTGAGCCGAAGGCAGACGCTTAACCAACTGAGACACCCAGGCGCCCTTGTTTTTGTTTTTTTTTTTAAAGAAACTTCAAGAATCTTGTGTTATGTGCCATGAAAGAACCATGTGGTCTAGTCATATTCACATAACAAATTTCTGGGCAAAACTGTCTTCTCATTCTCTGCTTTGCCTTCTAGCTGTTCCTATTATACTCATTTTTAGTTCTTCAAATGAGACGAGGAAAGTACCAGCCACATATACTCAACAAGTGTCCATTATATGCCCAAGCATCCCTTAGATCCTTGGACATACAGTAGACTTTTTGCAATTTCCCCACATTTGTAATATGAAGGTAATTCTTGTTGGGTTCTCTAAGCCATTTGACAACAAGGCTAAGTGAAAGATGGGTGTTTCACTTGGATAAAATACAGAAGGAAATACTTCGAGAGTACGGAGTAAGTGTAAGAGATGTCCTGTAAAGTAGAATATCTATGGTGAGCTATAAAGGAGAGGAAAATGGGAGGAATTCTGTGACACCTGTGGAAAGAATCAAGGAAGGGGACAGTCTTTGCAGTTCAGGTGAGTAGGTCACTGAACCACCTAGGCTTGCGGGGCTTCATTATGATCAGTGCTTAGTTCATTGGATCCCTGGTTGGTATTTTCCAAATAGACAGCATTGAGACATAATTTTCACTGAAAAAGAAATACCAATTTTAAGTGTAGATTTTGCTGAGTTTGGTACACCGACACAGCCGTATAACCACCAAATCAAACAAAATAAGTCAATTTATTTTGTTCTTTTGCTACAAAATTATGGAGGAAACTCAATTTGTTGATTTTAGATTTTTCTTCTTTTCCTGTATTAGCTTTTGCACCTATACGTTTTCTTTCAGGCATGGCTTTCCTTGGATTCTACACATTTTTCTATGTTCTGTTTTTATTTTTATTCAGTGCCAAATATTTTGAAATTTTTCTTCTGATTTCTTCATTGAGCCGGAGCCTCGTTAGAAATGTGATGTCTCAATGCCAGATATGTAGGTGTTTCCCACATTTGCTCCACTTGTTGAGTTCTAATTTGATTCCACCGTAGTTGGAGAATATCCTGTCTATGATTTCCATCCTTGTAAGTTTCGTGAAACTTATTTTATGGCCTCACCTGGGGTCTGTCCTGGAGAATTTCCCATGTTTGCTTGAAAAGCATGTGCCTGTGCTGTTGTTTGCTGGAGTTCTCTGTCGATGTCAGTTAGATGAAATTTAATGATCTCTGTCTTAATCTTCCCTGATTTTCTCTCTCATCATTTTGTCCATTACCGGCAGAAGAATAGAGAAATATCAAAGTGTAATTGTTGAATGGATTATTTCTTCCCTGCGGCTCTGGCAGATTTTAGCCTCAAGTGTTTCTGGGATCCTTTGCTAGCTTTGTATACATTTGTTGTTGTTGTTATGCTTTTCTGATGTACTGACCCACGTCTCCCTCGTATACCAAGTCTGGTGCCTTTGCACACTTACATTTCCTGCCATTTTCTGAAAGCATGCTGACTCTAGAGGGTTATTCTTTGCTATATGGCTTCAGGTCAGTAGCATCCACATCATTTGGAAGTACAATTGCCAAGTTTAATAAACAAAAACACAAGACACCAAGTTCAATTTAAATTTCGATATACATGAAAGAAAGTTGTGTATCTCTCATTGAGTATCTGAAATTGAAATTTACCTGGGTGTCCTGTATTTTCTCTCTCAGTCTTAACTCAGAGCATTTTAGAGATGCAGAGTCAAAAGTCCCACTTCAGCCCTATTGAATGAGAATTACATTTTAATGAGAGCTTCTGAGAAGTCATATGTATATTAAAGTTTAGGACGTTCTCTTGTAGTGACTTGGTTGGACTCAGGGCAGAAGACTCAGATGGGATAGCACAGTGGTGTCCTAGCTCCGCATTCAGAGTAGCAGTGGGAAGTTCAAGCTGCTGAGGGGACTCTGTGGTCATGGGTTCTAGTCATTTCTGCAACTCTCCAATTAAACCGTTTACGAGGCTTTCTTAATCTCATCTTTAATTTTAAAAAATTCCAAATTAATTACAGCTCTGGGCATTAATAATTGTTATAAAGTAAAGAAATTGTTATAAAGTAATAAAAGAGAAAATAATTCAGAAATATGGGCATGAGAATACTATCTGTTTGAATAAGATTCTTCTGTTGTAATTACGTACAAAACAAACTTTTTGTTCAAAGCCATTAGTATATTTTAATCTCAAGACATTTAGAAATACATATCGAGGGGTGCCTAGGTGGCTCAGTGGGTGAAAGCCTCTGCCTTCAGCTCAGGTCATGATCCCAGGGTCTTGGGATCGAGCCCTGCGTAGGGCTCTCTGCTCAGCAGGGAGCCTGCTTCTTCCCCCACCCCACCCCCGCCTCTCTGCCTACTTGTGATCTTTCTCTATCAAATAAATAAATAAAATCTTTAAAAAAAAAAAAGAAAAATACATATCGACTTGTTCTTCCCACCCCATCCCTCTCCCTGAACTCATATCCAATTTGGCTTTTATTTCCCTAATGATCACATTATTTACTGTAATTGTTTTTCTACAATTATTTTTAATAATACCTCAGCTATCTCACCTAACTATGTCTGCACCGACACTTGACCTGTAAATTAATTAGCTTATATTTTGTGAGTACTGGACCAAAAATGCAAAAGGCCAGGAAGTGAACTTTAAACTCTGTCTAGCTGCCAATAGAGAGGGGGAGAGAGAGAGAATGATAGATACATATCACATATCTTTTATGTATGTGAATATATTTTAAAGTATCAGAAATCAGAATCCCTTATCACTGTTTCTTTAATAGCTACAATTGAAGAACATTGTATTTTTTAATTCAAGAGCACTGTTCTTCAACAGCCCTGGGTTGATTTTTCGTGGAATCATGGCAGATACAAGCCACTGGGAAAGGATGGGCTGAAGCCACACCACTCCTGGCCAGTGTGACATTCAGTTGGCCACTTCCGTGCCCTGGCCCCCTGCTTCCTCAACTTTAAAATGATAATTCTGCTCACTTACTTTCCCAGTGTTGCCTTGTGAGCAAAATGTGAGAATGCAGTGAAAGCATCCTTTTCAGTGGGACCATGAAACCCTCAACGTAGAATGCCCTGGTGTTCATTACTCATATTGGCCATTCCCGTCTCCAGATGGACTTTCATGGGGACTTAATTCTTCTGAGGAAGGTAAAATGTGTTAGTTAAGTGTTTCTGCTATTAATTAATAGGTGTTGGTTTGTTTTGCTTTAAATAGAGTTAAGTGCAAGTGTTGATAATTACGAGTAAGGACTCAGGAAGGAGAGCGTTGGGAAGGGCAGAACGATGGTAGGCACATGGGAAGTCAGAGCAGGAAAGGTAAGGCGTGTTAATGTAAACAGTAATGGGCTTTAAATGTCAAATCCCGGCTTCCCTTGCTGATCTGTAGCTTTGGGATATTACTTTGTGTCCTACATGCTCAACACCATCACTTACTAGTTCCAGGAGTTCTTTTGTTGACTCTTTGGGAAGATCTAGATAAGCAATCATCTGCATGTACAGTTTTTATTTTTTCCTTCCTGTAAGTATACTTTTTATTTCTTTTTCTTTTCTTATCAAATTAGCCAGGACTCCCAGTGCTGTGTTGAACAAAGGTTGTAAGAGGGGACATCCTTGCCTTATTTCTGACCTTGGTGGGAGAGAATCTGCTGTTTCACTATTAAGTATGATGCTAGTTGTAGGTTTTTTTTTTTTTTTTTTAAAGATTTTATTTATTTATTCGACAGACAGAGATCACAAGTAGGCAGAGAGGCAGGCAGAGAGAGAGGAGAAAGCAGGCTCTCCACAGAGCGGAGAGCCCGATGCGGGGCTCGATCCCAGGACCCTGGGATCATGACCTGAGCCGAAGGCAGAGGCCTTAACCCACTGAGCCACTCAGGCGCCCCATAGTTGTAGGTTTTTTTATATATGTTCTTTATCAAGTTATGGAATTTCTCTTCCATATCTAGTGTACTGAGAGGTTTTGTTTTGTTTTATATTGTTTTTAAATCATGAATGGGGGTTGGATTTTGCCAAATGATTTTCTGCATCTGCTGATTAAGATCATGTAATTCTTTTTTTTTTTTTAAGCTGGTGATGTGATAGATTACATTAATATTTGGATGTTGAACCAGCCCTGCATATATGGAATAAATTTCACTTGTTCATGGTGTATAATTTTTATACATTGTTAGACTCAATTTGCTAATATTCTATCAGATTTCATCTGTGTTCATTAGAGACACTGGTCTTAAGTTTTTCCTTTTTGTTCTATCTTGTTCTACTCTTGATATTAGGTTAATTCTGAACTCAGAATGAGTTAGAATGTATTCTTTCTCTTTCTGCTTTTTTGAAAGTCATCATAGAGAATTGATATAACTTCTTCCTTCAATTTTCTAGTAGAATTCACCAGTGAAACCACCTGGGTCTAGTACTTCCACTTTTGGAAGGTTATTCATTGTTGATTGTATTTCTTTTAATAGATGTGAGCCATTCAGATGGTCTATTTCCCTGTGTGTTAATTTTGGTAGATTAATCTTTAAAAGCATTTGTCCATTTCATCTGTTATCAAGTCTGAGGCATAGAGTTGTAGATAATATTTAATGCTCTTGGGATCAACAGGGATAGCCTGTCTCATGTCTGGATTCTGGGTTTTGAATGTGTGCAGGTTCCACTTTGGTCATATTCAAGTCATCTTCAGAAACTCACTCTCCACAGTAGTGAGTGTATTAGCCACAGTCCTTTTAATAGCTTCTGCTTTACTTTTCATGTTACTGTTAACTATGTCTTAGTCATACATTTTTTTAAATTAATACATACAAAGAGCTGGTAGAGGAAAAGTAATTGCTCTCTAATAAAGTTATCAAGGGAAGTGTCAAGATTTTATAAGCCTGTGCATTAACGGCAACTTGAAATACTCTCTGGCATTTTGTGAGTGTTTTTCTTCCCTTAGTTATGCTACTTACCATCACAAAAGTCTTGCAGTTTGGGTATATCTTTGATTCTGGCACCATTCCAAACCCTAGAAATGAATACTCAGCACCACCTGAGATGGTGGGTTGGAAAAACCAGAAGAGAGAAAAAAACATAGAATTGAGAAACTATTTATACCAAGATAATTTTGACTTATATTTTTGGTAATCAGTTGCGTTTCTAGGTGTTGTACATAGAAAGAAAAATAAAACACTCCTTTGTTGTGCCCTGGGCCCTGACATGGTCAGTTGACATTAGCAAGGCTGTGTTCTGGACCACCCCAGGACTACTACAATGGGTGCCTGAAAAGAGTTTCAAGGCTGTAGTTTGGGGGCTGTGCATATAAGAATCCAATACCATGGTCTTCCTCTCACTGAGGCTAATTTACTTCTGATGTTCCTAACGTCCAACTGCAAGAAAGAGAGTCCAACCCTGAGCCCCGATTTGACACTGTTTATTGAGAAGAGACGTTCAGTTTTTGGGTAAAAGTTGAAAACACTGGATTCCTTCCATCAGTAACAAAGGCTGTGACTTTAGTTGACTGGAAAAAAAAAACGTGTTCTGGATATTGGCTTGCTTTTCCCTACTTTATGACCTCAACCACCAAAATGATCCATTTTGGATCACAACGATGTGATTCATCTACGAATATGGAACCCACATCACAATGAGTCACATCAAGGGATCCGCATTATCAAAGTAAATGTTTGTGGGCACTGGGACAACTGAGTCCACCATCGTTGTCACACACTGGGCCACCGAGAGGCAGCCAGCCTGAAAAAGGATGGACTGTCTCGTAGATGGCACAGCTGAGATTCACAGTTCAGAGATGACATCCTGCAAGGATAGGGCCTTGTCCTCTGAGATGCAGGATATACTCTAAGTCAGTGACCACCGTGCGGTAAGGGGCCTACATTAGGTAAAATGCGTAGATCCAGGAATTAATAATGACAGTAGATGTGGGTCTGCTGATGTCACTCCTAGTAAGCAGCTGGGGTAATTGTTCTTAGTATCCCTCCACCTCTGGGTTCTGTAGGTTCTCTTGTTCCTAAAGAGAACCAGGAAACACAGTAAGAGCCCCTGGTCTTTACATGACTCCTCAGGCCCATGGGACTTTTACACGAAGAGACCAGCAAGCAAAAAAGGAATCCCTTTCCTGGCAGGGTAGCTGTCACTGGTGATCAGGAAGAGACAGGGTGCTTTTATAATCCACGATGGGGGGGGGGGATATGTTTCACACAACAGCTGATTTATGCTGATGCTGATTTATTTCAGCATCTCTTAAGACCCCTTGCCCAATTTTAAGAGTAACCGGAAAAATGGGGCACCCATGACCTATGACTAGCGTAGATACTGGGGGATTAGAATGCTCGTGATGAAGGTCTGGGACAAAGCGTGAGTTTCCTCACCGAGACCGCACGGATAGACACTGAGAGTGAGGGGACTTGAGAAAGCAGAGTAGAGAGGGGAGTGGTATCAACTATGGCCTTGGGACAAGGTATACAAGTGGGAGCTACATTTCATTCTTCTGAATTTTCTAAGCTGCCCTTGGGAAGAGAGGCAGAGCAGAGCCTTGCGGCTCCCCGAGATGACAAGGAAAAGGAGATGTGAGAGGCTCAAGGGATGGATGACAGTCGGCATTGTAGTGCGTGTCCAGATCCCACGTCAGGAATTAAACGCTTATTCACTGAATGGTGGGGAACCCTTCTGGCTGACAGGGCGGACATTAGCTCCCTCTGGGCATTGCTGTCCTCTGAAGAGAGTTGTACTGGCGGTGGGCACCCACTGACTGCACCCGCAGGGGTGTATGGGCCCTGCCCTCACCTGAGATCAAGGCAACTTTGATGGGGCCCCTCAGCTTCGAAGTTCCGTGTGTCATACCTGAGCTGTTCCTTAAAGCTGCAGCGCACCCCAGGCTGCCCGGGTCCCCAGTCCTGCAACTTCTTTGTCCTGCGCCGCGTGGACACAGGAGCACACGTTAACCAACTTCCCGTGTGCTGTTCTCTGAGTCTGAATCTGCTCCCCAGGGAGCCTTCCCGGCCGTGATGCTGTTTGAAAAATTACCCGAAGAGCAGCATCAGCAGCATGGCGGGGTCGGCAGCGCCGGGCTCGCGTTTCCTTGGAGAAATATCGGAAATATTGAAAAACAAGCAGAAAACTGTCAGGATCAAATCTGCCAGAACTCTGGAAAACAGTCAAAGGTTTAGAGCGGATGCATGAGCCCTGAATCAGGGAAAATATGACTTGAAAATGAGAGAAGATCTTTGAAATGTTTCTACTTGCTCTGACCCCGTCCTTCCCCCACAGTGGCAGTTAATTCTGGAATATCAGCATCGAGCAGGGAACAGAAATAATGTATACACGTGGATGCAAAAAACCCAACAGAATATGGGTATCATCATCATGGTGTCCTCGAGGTCCCTAAATGCGGTTGAGATCTATAAAAACATACTTTCCCCCTCATTTCACAAAACAGCCAGCATCCTCCTGTTTGAAAATGCAACAATAAACAGAGAAGTGTTGCCGAGTGATTATCCAGTATCATGATGACTTTATTCCTTAAATTTGTGTCATACTGCGTGTGTCATCGAATATGCCTCAAAAATATGATTTCCAATTGTAAAAATGCGTCTTGCCAACTCGATGCACATGAGCTTGTATGATTGTTAAATTCTTATTGATATTTCAAATCGTTCTGCTTTTTCCTCTGTTGTGAAGACTAAGGAGTATCCTCATAGGTGTGTTTGTGTTCATATCACTATATATTCAAAAATATTGATTTATTTCTTCTTTGAGATTTTTATTTATTTTTTTGTTATGTTTATGGTTAGGAAAGTTTCATCCTACTTCAAGAAAAGTTAAATATTCTGTCATGTTTGTTTTGAGAAATAAGTAACTACTGAGGCAGAATATTAAGAATCTTCACATTTATACCACACTATTGGCTATATAAGGAGCTAATTCTTACTTTACTAAAACATTATTTAGTATATCTCACTAAAATCTTAAAAATTTCCATATGTATGGTTTCAATATATTTTCTTAATGTCCTTATTAAGGTTATATATTTTTCTCTGCTATTAGAAATGAGAGTAGATAAGTAGATACCAATTAAAACATATTATCGCTCATATATAATGAAGTTATTGATTTTTGCATCTTTATTTTTTATTGGGTCATATTATTAAATTATCTAATTAGTTTTAAAATTTTAGTCAATTCCCTTCTGTTTTCTAAGTCAATAAGCATCATGTCTAAATTATGATAAATGTGTCTCCTTCTAATTTTTTTTTTCTGATATATAAGCTCATTCCCCAGTTAAAATTCAAAACACTATGAACTAGATTGGTAGTAGTTATAATTATTTTATTCTTTACTTTAATGAGAATGGAACTTTATTTTACATTGAATTTAGCTCAAATGAATAGAAAAATGAGCAGGTTAAGGAAATGTCTTCCTGTGGCTCTGTTCTTAAAAATTAAGACTGAGGTTGGACACCCTCGTGGCTCAGTTTGGTTGAGTGTCTGACTCTTGGTTGTGGCTCAGGTCCTGATCTTGCGGTTGTGGGACTGAGTCCTGCGTTGGGCTCGCTGCTCAGCTGGGGTCTGCTTCAGATTCTCTCCCCCTCTCCCCCCACTCTCTCTCTGTCCAGCTCGCTCAGATAAATAAATAAAATCTTTAAAAAAAAATTAAGAATCATGTCAGAATTTGCGGAATGCCTTTACAGAAACTGTGGAGGCATTTTGTTTGTATTTCATGCATTTTTGAGATGTATTATAATAGTAATTTCCTAAGTAAAACCATTTTGGAAAGAAAACCTGTCTGATGGGATGAGTTCTAGAGTTCTAGAGTTAGATATAACTAGAGTTCTAGTTCTAGAGTTCTAGAGTTAGATATAAAAACTCAAGTTGCAATAATAGCTGAATGTTTCATCTAAACTTGCTCCTTTCATTCAGGCGATGTTATCTAAATATTTTGGTATCATGATTTCAAAGCTTATTAAAATTAAAATTAGTTACCTTTAATGTTTCCCTCTGACTTGAAGCAGATTATATATAGAGGGAATTATCTATTCATTTAGCATGCAAGAAAAGTTCTCTGTGAAACCATATGTGTGGGGATGAAAAGCTTGGGGAGAGAATTTAAAGTAGGAAGAGGAGAAGGAGGACTTGTCACAACTGGGGATGGAGGGCAGTAGGCCTGCAGAAAAGAGCAGAACAGTCATTTTAAAAGAACGGAAATAAGTGTGCTGGGCAGTGACAACGAAGGGACCAGCATTCCTGGGGAAGGCTCGTGACTGGGGGCTGACGAGCAGAGCACTGCGGTGACATGTCCGAGTGGTCCAAGAATGGACAATGACCCAGGGACATGAGTACTCATCCACAATGATGTCCTTTTTAATGTAAGCGGAACGATTCCTCTACTGACTGGTACTAAAATGATGTTGCAACAAAACATTTAGTAAGAGAAAAAGAAGTTCTCCCTAGAGTTTTATGTGAATAAGAGGAAATCACATAACCATGTGTAATCAGGGCTGGGAAGGGTTTTTGTATTTGTGGATTTTGCTTATCTGCCTTTTCTTTCTATTCTATTCTGTTCTTTCCATTACATTCCATTTTAGTTTTTTGCTTATCTGCCCATTCTAAAGATCCTACAGGGGTCATGTTTAACTTGTGTTACAGGCAAACCCAATCAGAGCTCTTCAGGAAGTGCCCTCTGGATCTGGCTACGCAGAGGTCTTCTGGGATCCCGGCAAACACCGTCTCTGTGGAGTGGCGGTGCCCACAGGCAGGGGGCCTCCAGCCGAGGAGTGAAGGGATGGTGTGAAAAAGCAAACAACGAGTGTGCACTTTTGTGTTGGGATTCTGCCCATGAAGGAGAGGGCACAGACGGACTAGTGACCAGAGGGACATGCAAAGGTGAGTAAGGGTTTGATTGTTTAAATGGAAGTACCTTGCACGGTGAATAAGACAATGGAAAGTGTCCAGGTGACAGACAAATGATAAACATGTCAGTGAAAAAGGGTAGAGAATACCATATTTCTGGTAAAATGAGTAGATAGACTCCAGCACATGGGAAAAAATTCCTTTGTCCCAGAGGAGGAATTAGCTCCTTTGTCCCAAGAGGACAAGAGGCAGACAGATGTGGGGAACAGAAGGAAGAAGATGTTCTTTCTGACAGATTAGCCTCTCTTTCAAGTGAGAGGCCAGGGTCATCTTCTGAGGGTGGGTGGAGACCATGCGGTCAGCGGGGTTAGGAGAGGACAGACCATTTGGAATAGGTTCTGTGAGGAACAGGAGAGTGAGTCGACCTGAGAAATACCGTGGGATTGCGTTGTTCCCATGCGGAAGGATCTGCAGCTGATGGCTGAGAATTTATAGTGCAGCGGCCTGCTTCATGGGTCCGTCTTCTCTGGCAGTGACCTGCCCCTGGGGTCCAGGCAAGCACATTATCAGAAAGCGGATCAGTGGGTTCAGCTCCAAGATTATAAAATAAGATCAGTACGTACACCTCCTGGGGCTTCTTTGGAAATTAAATGAGGTAATGCTAACTGAATGCTTAGATCACTGCTTGCCACCTCAAAACTGTGAGTTAATAGTTTGGTAATGAATTGTGTTCCTGGGCCAGTGTTCTCACAAGCACGTGCATGTACGTGGGTGCACACGTGTGTGTGCGGGCACACACACACCCCTAAAATAAATATTTATACATCAATAAAATAGGAGTACTTATATATACATTTTATAAAGTAGAATTTCAGTGATACTTTAAATATAGCATCCAACTGCTTCTATCATACTGCTTCAAATTCCTATTTCCCTCATTATAAAATTCTTTTATTCTTATTTTTGCATATTTTCATTTTATCTCCCTTCTCTTAGTTCTAGGACTAAGTTGTTTCATTCATTCTTTCCAGTAGTTTTAATTATTAATCTGGTGATAGTTTTCTCCTGTTTTCTATTTCATTTCTTTGTATTTTAATCTTGTTTTCTTCAATATGTTTGGTTTGTTTCAACGTAAGTTCTTGTAATGAATCCTTATGAGTGAGTCTTTATTTACTGATATGTTTCATTGGATGATTGGTGTGATCTCTGAGTTATCTCTTTGATAATATCGGCCGAGCCTAGATACCCAGTTTTAATGAAGGTTTTTACCTATATTACTCATGTAGTTGACCTGTGGAGTTCATTCATGGCAGCACTGTTTTAAAAGGTGATATGCGGGGGGGCGCCTGGGTGGCTCAGTGGGTTAAGCCTCTGCCTTCAGCTCAGGTCATGATCTCAGGGTCCTGGGATTGAGCCCCGCATAGGGCTCTCTGCTCGGCAGAGAGCCTGCTTCCCCCTTTCTCTCTGCCTGCCTCTCTGCCTACTTGTGATCTCTCCCTCTCTGTGAAATAAATAAATAAATAAATAAATAAATAATCTTAAAAAGAAAAAAAAAAGGTGATATGCCTATGTGTTCTGATTAGCAGCGCCTTGTAATGAATAAAGACAAACACAAATCAGAATAACGTAGCTATCATGACTTCACCCAGAGATAATTCCTACTGATATTTTTGGGTATGTCTTTGGAGACTTTGGGAAACTCACAGATTGGTGGAGCTGGGAGCCAGATGCCAAGTGAGTTTGCAGTTCTATTTCCATGTTTATATTTTTGTGTATACCTAACAGACATTTTAATGGAAATCACACAATGTTTATCAGGAAACCTGTACTTAATTTTTGCTCTAGAGGTTTGTACCAGTTTTTTACTTAAACTTTGAATCCGATATTTACTTAATATTTTTGTTTTCCACCATGTTTCTGTAGGTGGGCACGTCTACCTTCTGGTTGTAAATTAATATTTACTTAAAATTCATTCATATGGATTGGTTGTGCTGGACCTCCTCTTCCCTCTCACTGATCAATAATTTTGTGAGCAAGTAGTTCTTATTCTCTATTATCACCTTGAATTTGACACATTAAGAAACAGAATGAGAAGAAATCAATTAGCATCAGAGAACATGATTTCCTTTGCATTTTTTTTTTCTGGGTATTTGCTTTGAAAGGCTATACTTGCAAATGTTGGCTGTCGCTATGTCTTATACATCAAATGCTAAACTATACTATAATTTTGCAACTTTTTTTTATTGTTAACATACTTCAGTGTTACCTTTCAACACCTCTTTACTTTCTCAAACTCACCATCTATCAGGATTGCAGGCAGGGGGCCTGAGTGTTGTGAGAACATCAGTCTTTGTGTGTAGCATCCCCTTTGTGGGTGTGTTAATGAAATGTGGGCAGTTCAAGTTGGAAAGCGAACTGTTTCCCTCTCTATAGTTTATATTCCCTTAAGCAATATTGAAATAAAATGTCAGAATATCTTCCAAGAGATATTGATCATTATTTTTCTTTTAATTTTCTTTATTTTGTAGGGGAGGGGAAAGTTCCCTCTCCTATTTAGGGTTCTTGGCTGGGGTTATTAACATGTATACTTCCTGTGCACATGGGTGATGCTCAGGGAAAATGAGTAACGCCGTAAGGTCGCTAAATACCATCATTATAGGGAAAGGGGAAGGGACATTGGCTTTTCAGGGAAGAGGAAATGGTTTTCAGGAAAGTTGAATGGGACCTTGTAAGAATAGTTGGGAGGTGTGATAGTTTGTGAGAAAGTATATATGGGTGTGGTGCTGACTTCTAACTTCTAGACTTCTCTCCTGTGACAAGAGTCATTCCTCCTCGGCTGATGACAGTCCTTGGAGGGGATTTATGATTTATGACAGTTGAGTTCTTTTTGGATGATCTGTCTTCAGACAGATAAGGGAGTTCAGAGATAGCTTTTCCCTGCATTGGTGTTTTCCAGGTTCCTAAGGCTCAAAATAATAAGTGTACCAAAGTTGTATGTT
Organism: Martes martes; assembly: GCF_963455335.1. Classification (NCBI taxonomy): domain Eukaryota; kingdom Metazoa; phylum Chordata; class Mammalia; order Carnivora; family Mustelidae; genus Martes; species Martes martes. The sequence continues at coordinate 5,501,047 of NC_137889.1, read as the reverse complement.
TTGGGGCAGTGTGTCCTAAACTCCCACGGTCTTATTCTGCTACCCCTCAATTTCTGAGTTCTAAGCCTGCTGCGTGGGGATGGGGAATAGTGTGGGATGTAGAATGTTAGCCCAGCAAAACTGTTTTCCAATACAAGATTTAATTGTAAGCCTGTCTATTTCTTGCTTTAAAACAAAACAGAGTATTTTGTGGTAATAAGTTTAACTTCCTCTGGAAATAAAAACCAGATATTTAAAAGCAAAGCAAGTATCTTCTCCCATTCTGTAGCTTGACTTTTAGTTTCGTTGATTGGTTCCTTTGCCGTGCAGATGCTTTTTATGTTGACGAAGCCCCAGTAGTTTGTTTTTCTTTTGTTTCCCTTGCCTCACGAGACAGATATAGGAAGATGTGGCTATGGCTAATGTTAAAGAGGTTACTATCTGTGTCTTCCTCTAGGATGTTAATGGTTTCAGGTCTCACATTTAGGTCTTCATCCATTGGGACTTTATTTTTGTGTGTGGTGTAAGAAAGTGGTCCAGGTTCATTCTTTTGCTTGCTTCTGTCCAGTTTTCCTAACACCATTTGGTGAAGAGACCATTTTTTCCAATTGTATATTCTTTCCTGTTTTGTCGAAGGTTAATTGACCGTAAGATTTTATTTATTTATTTGTCAGAGAGAGAGAGAGAGAGAGCACGCACAAGCAGGGGGAGCAGCAGATAGAGGGAGAAGCAGGCTCCTCGTGGAGCAAGGAGCCTGATGTAGAACTTGATCCCAGGACCCTGGGGTCATGGTCTGAGCTGAAGGCAGACACCTAAACCGACTGAGCTACCCAGGCACCCCTGTACTTTGTTTTTACAGTTCCATGAAACTGCAGTTTTTACCTCTGTGTGGATGGAATGATTTTTCTCTGCTACGCTTACTATCTATTAACTCCTTGTATTTCTGGCAGATCTGTTCTACTCAGTGTCCCTTATGATGGGGAGCAGGTAGGGGTGGTGTCGATGGCTTTGCTGTATTACTACTTGTCCTATTTATAATGCAGTCTCCGCTAAATTATACCTGGTCGGAGCTAAATGAGATATTTAAAATTCCCTTAAAAAAAGCTGCTAGCCAGTAAGAGTGCATTGCTCCTTGTCAGAAGAATGAAATGAGCCACTTCAAATAAAAATGCTGGCCACAGCAAGCAGGTGCAGCGATGGGCTGCTGCCCACAAGGTCAGCATAACAGAGAAGTAAACTTCAGAATGTCTTCAGAGTAGCTTAGGCACACTGTACTTGCAGGAGCCAAAAAGGGAGAACAGATTCTGCAAGAGAAAAAACACCACAACATTATCCCCTCCAGACTGAAATCCATCACAACTCGGGAAGTAGCACAGTAATTTGGTTCACATTTTATGAGATTAGGTGATTCAAACTTTTTATATTTCAATGAAATCTTAGAAGTGTATCATATCTAAAAAGATTTTTAAAAATTATGTCACGCCATAATGAAGTGGTTAAAACAGTACTTAGGAAACACTGAGAACATGGCCCTCATCAAAGATAATTAGGCCACAATGAACATTTCAAGGTTCCAGTGAAGCAGTAGTGAGGCAATAATTCCTAATTATAAAAGGTCTGTCGTAAAGGTATAGCCCAGTGTTACTATTGTAACGGTGTGGGAAGAAGGGCCTTGGTGAGTACTTTTCTGCCATTTCTGATCAGTATACAAGGCATGGAGTAATCTCAGAATGCCCCAAATGCAGACAGATTTTTGCTTTTTTTAATTAAATTTTTTTAAAGATTTTATTTATTCATTTGACAGATAGAGAGAGATGACAAGTAGGCAGAGAGGCAGGCAGAGAGAGAGGGGGAAGCAGGCTCCCTGATGAGCAGAGAGCCCAATGTGGGGCTCGATCCCAGGACCCTGAGACCATGACCTGAGCCCAAGGCAGAGGCTTAACCCACTGAGCCACTCAGGTGCCCTAATTAAATTTTTAATTTCAATTGTGGTGTGGTTAACATGCTGTATTATATTAGTTTCAGGTGTACACTATAGTGATTCGACTCTTCTGTCCAACACCCAGTGTGTGTCATGACAGGTGCCCTCCTTCATCCCCATCACCTGTTTCCCCGTCTCTCACCCACCTCCTCTCCCCTCGGATAACCATCTCTTTGTTCTCTAGACTTTAGAGTCTGTTTCTTGGTTTTCCTCTCTCTCTCTCTCTCTTTCTCTTCTCTCCTCTCCTCTCTCTCTTTCATTTGCTTGTTTCTTAAATTCTACATATAAGTGAAATCATGGTATTTGCCTTTCTCTGACTAATTCTGCAAGCATTATACTCTAGATTCATCCATGTCATTGCAAATAGCACAACTTCATTTTTATGGCTGAATAATATTCCATTGTGTATATATACTTCATTTTCTTTATCCATTCATTAATCAGTGGACACGAGGGCTGCTTCCGTATCTTGGCTGTTGTAAATAATGCTGCTATAAACATAGGTGTGCATGTATCCCTTTGAATAAGGGTTTTGTATGTTTTGGGTAAATACCCAGTAGAGTGATGGCCGGATCATAGGGTAGGTCTATTTTTAACTTTTCGAGGAACCTCCATACTGTCTTCCACAGTGACTGCATTAGTTTGCTTTCCCACCAACAACATAAAAGGTTTCTCTTTCTCCACATCCTCACCAATACCTGTCTCTTATGTTGTTGATTTTAGCCATTCTGACAGGTGTGAGGTGGCGTCTCATTATAGTTTTGATTTGCCTCTCCTTGATGATAAGTGGCGTTGAGCATCTTTCTGTGTGTCTACTGGCCATCTGTTATGTTTTTTTTTCTTGAATGTTGTGGTCTAAATGTCTGTGTCCCCTTAAAATTCATATGTTGAAATCCTAATTCTCAAAGATGATGTGATTAGCAGGTGGGGCATTTGTGAAGTGTTTTAAGTCATTAAATCAGGACCCTCAGGAAGGGGATTGGGCCCTTATCAAAAGGACCCCAGAGAGCTCTCTAGCTGTTTCCATCATGGAGGGACACAGCGAGAAGGCATCAGCCATGGACTGGGAAGAGAGCCCTCACGAGAACATAGCCATGCTGGTGCCTTGCTCTCATACTTCCAGTCTCCAGACTGTAAACAATACATTCATATTGTTTATAAGATACCAGGACTTTGGTATTGTCTTATAGCAGCTTGGATGGACAAAGAGAAAACATCGATCCTGAGAAATGGGGGTGCTGGTGTAACACATACCTAGAAATGTGGGAGCCCCCACTTAGGAAGTGGAGGAAGGGTAGAGGCTGGTTTGGAGGTGCAGTGCATGCTGGACAAAGCCCGCATTGCTGTCAATGGACCATTATTAGCAATTCTCATGACCACTCAGGAGAGAAGGAGTGCAGTAGAGAGAGGCTTTGTCTTCCTAGAGATTACGTAAGTGGTCATGAACGGAATGTTAGTAAAAATATGGATAGTAGACATCATTCTGATGAGGTCTCAGATGGAAATCAGGAGCATGTTACTGGAAACAGGAGGAAAGGTGATTTTTTCAGAAAGTGACAGAAGACTTGGCTGAACTGTGTTCGTGCCCTAGGATTTTGTAGAACTTGTCGGGGATGATACTAGATATTTGGCTGAAGAAGTTTCTAGGAAAAGTGTTAAAGAAGCAGACTTGCTCCTCTTGAATGCCTACAGTAAAATGTGAGAAGAGAGAAATGACTTAAAGATAAAATGGTTCACAAAAGAGAAGCAGAAATTTAAAATTTGGAAAATTTGTAGCCTCTCCATATTGAAAGAAATAAGGAAATTTATCCAGGAGAGAACAAGTATGTGTGGCCAGACAGCTGTTCGAGGAGATGAGTCAGCTGTCCAAACAAAAACCAGGCCAGTCATTAAAGTAGACTGGCCAACACCATTTACTAGCTACATTTTGGATATTCTCTGAGCTGTCACATCACAGTCTTGGGGTAGAGGAAGAAGTGGCTAAAGTTAGAAATCCCCACAATTGTGTATGTTGGTGAGGGTGTGGAGGTTTCAGACCTATAATTATGTTTGGGTGAGACTGTAAAATGATCCAATCAGTGATCTCAGTCAGCTGATTGAGAATTTCTTCAAGGGTTTAAGCTTAACCTACTCTGTGACTCAGCCATTCCATTAATAGATATTTACCTAAGAGAAATTTAATATTTTTACCAAAAAATTTGTATGGAAGTGTTCATAGCAGTTTTATTCACAAGAGTAAAAAACTAGAAACAGGAACAAAAACTTAAATTTGTATCACCTGGTAAATGGTTACACACGATGGGATATATTCCAATGAAATACTACTTAGCAATAAAATAAGTAAACTACCTTCATGTGCAGTGACTTGGATAAGTTTTATTCATTTTGCTTAGTGGAAGAAACTGAATCATACGTACCTAGGATTCTGTTTTTATATAAAATTGTAGAAAGTGAAATCTAATTTGCTGTGCCACAAAGCTGATTAGTGTCTCCCTGTGATTAGAGTTGGAAGGATGGGTTGCAGCGCATCTCTAGGAAACTTTGGAAGGCAGGATAGAAATTCTGTATATTGGTGGCAATTTCACAGCTATATAATATTTGGATTGCATACTTTAAATTGAAACGCTTTCTAATATACAATTATACCTCAAACATATAGTTAACTAAGTGAATGTTTTTATTTATGCCATGGATATGTGTTTTCACATGATGGATCATTTTCTTATTTTATTTTAACTTAATTTAATTTTAATTCCAGTTGATGGATGCTTTTCTTATGTTAAATTTCCTATACTTGCATTTAAAGGACAATATTCTGGAGTGAATAAATGAGCACTTTCTGATGGAATTCCTGCATTTTACTTTCCAATTTTGTCTTGCCAGTAAAATCAACAAGATATTACAAGCTGTAATCATTTTTTATTATAATCTTAAGTCATAATACTAGTTGAATTTTTTAATGTGTCCAGCAATGATTTCAGACAGAGGTAAAAAGATTAGCTTCCTATTGAAATTTTTTTAGAAAATAGAATGTTCTTTTCTTCCAACTTCAAAAGTTCTTTTTTTAAAATTTAATTTTTTTCAGTGTTCCAGAATTCACTGTTTATGCACCTCACCCAGTGCTCCATGCAATCCGTGCCCTCCAGAATACCCACCACCAGGCTCACCCATCCCCACCCCCTCCCCTCCAAAACCCTCAGTTTTTTTTCTCAGAGTTCACAGTCTCTCATGGTTCGTCTCTCCCTCCGATTTCCCCCAACTCCCTTCTCCTCTCCATCTCCCCATGTCCTCCGTGTTATTCCTTATGCTCCACAAGTAAGTGAAACCAAATGATAACTGACTCTGTCTGCTTGACTTATTTCACTCAGTGTCATCTCCTCCAGTCCCGTCCATGTCGAGGAGTTCTTTTTAGATCTTGGATATCAGCCCTTTGTCTGCGGTGTTATTTGCGAGTATCTTCTCCCATTCCGTGGGTTGTCTCTTTGTTTTGTTGACGGGTTCCTTTGCTGTGCAGAAACTTCTGATCTTCACAAAGTCCCAGAGTTCTGCGTCATATTTTGTGGGACTCTGGAATGGGCTTGTGCTGTTGTGTTATATGCTTTAAACTCAATCTAAAAATTTGCCTTGTGTGTATAATGTATATTTCATTTTTTTTCCTTTCTTGTACTTCTTTCCTTCCTTCCTTCCTTCCCTCCCTCGCTCCCTCTCGCCCTTTCTCTCTCCCCCCCTTTTTTTTTTTTTGGTTGGGGTTTTTACCCCATTGTGCTATTATAACTGATGTCTTTCAACTATAACCTGAGTTAGTGACACAAGTGTAACAAGTAAAGCTGAACATACAGAATAAGTTTCTTTATTCTTTGTTTTAATCTAGTTCTAATCTTATTTCATAGAATCTTAGCTAATATAAATGGTGTAATTGGCTGGTAGTAACCATTGATATGTTTTTTTGCTCAGAGTAAATCTTTGGACCTCTTGTAATAGTCAAGTGACATTTTCAGTCACCTTACTGCAGAGAAATTAAGGTCCTTCATTAGATATATTTTTAAACACTATTAAGGAAGGGACTTTGTGTCTCATATAACTTTACAATCTCAGGGGTTTTGTTTGTTCCTCTGAGATGATTGTAACAGTAGGAATGTGCCATCTTTAGACACCTGAGGTCCTTCCAAGCAAGGCCAAATGCACCAGAGGAGTAGATCAAAGGGAAACACCTGTCTGGGCTTTCCTGGTAGAGGCCATGGCATGAAGAGGCACTGTCAACGTAGCGCTTCTTTAGGCAATGCTGAAATCCGGTCAGTATTCTTGCCCCAGGTGCTGGAGTGATTTCTGTGGAACTCTAAACAAGTTACAGGTACAGCCTGGTGACTTTAAATAACCCAGGAAAATGTACATGAGCACAACCACAATACAATTACAACCACAGTATCTGTATTTTTAATTTTGGTAAACATTCATGTACAGTTTACCATCGTCAACATTCTTTTTTCATAAAAAGATTTTCCTTCCTTCCTTCATTCCCTCCTTCCTTCCTTTCTTTTTTTCTTCCTTCCTTCCTTTCTTTCTTTCTTTCTTAGAGAGAGAGTGCAAAAGAGAGAGAGAACACAAGCAGGAAAGAGGGAGGAGAGAGAGAAGCAGACTCCCCACTGAGCAGGGAGCCAGATGCGGGACTTGATTATGGGAGTCCTGGGATCACGACTGAGCTGAAGGCAGATTCTTAACCAACTGATCCATCCAGGTGCCCCAACATCATAAACATGCTTGGGTGTACAGTTCAGTAGGGTTAGGTACATTTATATTGTTTGAAATAGATTTCTAGAAGGTTTTCATCTTGCAGAACTGAAACTCTATACCATTGAGAAAAACTCCCCATTTCCCCAACCCCCAGGCCCTGGTGACCACCATTCTGCATTCTGTCTCTATGACGCTACTTAATTTTTTCTAAGTTTTTATTTAAATTCCAGCTAGTTAGCATACAGTGTAGTATTAGTTTTAGGTGTACAATATAGTGATTCAACACTTCCATACATCACCCTGTGATCATGACGGCAGGTGCCCTCCTTCATTCCCATCACCTGTTTCCCCCATCCCCCACTCATCTCCCCTCTGGTAACCAGCGGTTTGTTCTCTATAGTTAAGAGTCTGTTCCTTGATTTATTTCTCTCTCTTTTTCCCCTGTGCTCATGTGTTTTATTTCTTAAATTCCATATATGAGTGAAATCATGTGGTATATATCTTTCTCTGACTTATTTCACTTAGCATTATACTCTCTAGCTCCATCCATGGTGCAAATGGCAAGATTTCATTCTTCTTCATGGTGGAATAATATTCCATTGTGTATGTATACCGTATCTTCTCTATCCTTTAATCAACCAATGGACATGTGGGCTGCTCCCATAATTTGACTATTATAAATAATGCTGCTATAAACTTTGGGGTGCTTGTAGCCCTTTGAATTCATGTTTTTGTGTTTTTTGAGTAAATACCCATTAGTCCAATTACTGGGTCATAGGATTGTTCTATTTTTAACTTTCTGAGGAAACTCGATAGTGTTTTCTACAGTGGCTGTGCTAGTTTGTGTTCCTACCGATGGTGCACAGTAGTTCCCTTTTTTCCACATCCTCTCCAAAACTTGTTGTTTCTAGTGTTGTTGATTTAACTGTTCTGACAGGTATGAGGTGATATCTCATTGATTTGCATTTCCCTGATGATGAGTGAAGTTGAGCAACTTTTCATGTGTCTTTTGGCCATCTGTAGGTCTTCTTTGGAGAAATGTGTGTTCATGTCTTCTATTTTTCAATTGCATAATTTGTTTTTGGGGTGTTTAACTGTGTAAGCTCTTTATATAGTTTGGATACTGACCCTTTATTAGATATGTCATTTGCAAATATCTTCTCCCATTCTTTAGATGACATTTTAGTTTTGTTGAGTGTGCAGAAGCTTATTATTTTGATGTAATCCCGGTAGTTTATTTTTGCTTTTATTTGCCTAGCCTCAGGAGACCTATCTAAAAAAAAGTTGCTATAGTCAGTGTCAAAAAGGTTACTGCCTGTGTTCTGTTCTAGGATTTTTATACTTTCAGATCCCACATTTAGGTCTTTAATCCATTTGAGTTTATTTTGTGTTTGCTGAAAGAAAGTGGCCCAGTTTCATTCTTCTGCATGTGGCTGTCCAATTCTCCAAACCATTTGTTGAAGAGACTGTCTTTTTCCCACTGGATATTCTTTCTTGCTTTGTCAAGGTTTAATTGACCATGTAATTGTGGGTTTACTTCTGGGTTTTCTATTCTGCTCTGTTGATCTATGTGTGTGTCAGCACCGTACTATTTTGGTTACTACAGCTTTGTAATAGAGCTTGAAGTCTGGAATTGTGATGCCTCCAGCTTTGTTTTTCTTTTCTTTTTTGGGGTTGCTTTTGGCTGTTTGGGGTCTTTTTTGGGGATTGTTAGTTCTATTTGTGTGGAAAATGATGTTGGTATTTGATAGGGTTTGCATTAAATGTGTAGATTGCTTTGGGTAGGATAGCCATTTTAACAATATTTGTTCTTCCAATCCATGAGCATGGACTGTCTTTCCATTCCTTTGGGTCATCCTCAGTTTCTTTCATCAGTTTTTTATGGTTTCAGACTATAGGTCTTTTACGTCTTTGGTTAGATTTATTCTTAGTTATTGTATTATTTTTGGTGCAATAGTAAATTTGACTGTGTTCTTAATTTCTCTTTCTGCTACTTCATTATTGGTGTATAGAAATAAAACAGATTTTTGTATATTGATTTGTATCCTGTGACTTCACTGAATTCGTTTATCAGGTGTAGGAGTTTTTGCTGGAATATTTTGTGTTTTCTGTATATAGTATCTGTCATCTGTGAATAGTGGAAGTTTTACTTCTTTCTTGCTGCTTTGGATGCCTTTTATTTCTTTTAGTTTTCTGATTGCTATAGCTAGGACTTCTGGTGCTGCGCTGAATAAAAGTGGTGAGAGTGGACATCCTTGCCCTATTCCCGACCTTAGGGAAAAACTCTCAGTTTTTCCCCATTGAGGATGATGTTAGGTGTCGGTTTTTCATATATGACCTTAATTATGTTGTGGTATGTTCCCTCTAAACCTACTTTGTTGAGGGTTTTATCATGAATGGGTGTTGTACTTTGTCAGATGATTTTCCTGCATCTGTTGAAATGATCATATAGTTCTTATCCTTCCTCTTCTTGATGTGTTGTATCATATTGATAAATATTGAACCATCCTTGCAACCCAGAAATAAATCCCGGTTGATTGCAATGAATGATTTTTTTTTAATGAATTGTTGGGTTGGGTTTTCTAATACTTTGTTGAGGATTTTTGTATGTATTTTCATCAGAGATATTGGCCTGTAGTTCCTTTTTTTTTAAGTGTCTTTATCTGGTTTTGGCATCAGGGTAATGCTAGATAAGGCTCATAGAATGAATGTGGAAGTTTTCCTTCCTTCCTATCCTTTAGAATAATTGGAGAAGAATAGGTATTAGCTCTTCTTTACTTGTTTGGTAGAATTCACCTGCGAAGCCATCTGACCCTGGGCTCTTGTTTCTTGGGAGTTTGCTTGTTATTGATTCAATTTATTTGCTGGTTATCAGTCTGTTTAAGTTTTCTATTTCTTCCTGTGTCAGTCTTGTTAGTGTATATGCTGTTAGGAATTTATCCGTTTCTTCCAGTTTGTCCAATTTGTAGGTATATATTTTTTCATAATATTCTCTTCTGTTTATATTTCTGTGCTGTTGGTTGTTATTTCTCTTCTCTCATTTGTGATTTTACTTATTTGAGCCTTTTCTCTTCTTTTCTTGATAAGTCTGACTAGAGGATTATCAATTTTATTGATTTTTCCCAAAGATCAAACTGTTCATTTCATTGATTTGTTCTATAGTTTTTTTGGTTTCTATGTCATTTATTTCTGCTTTAATCTTTCTTATTTGCCTTATTCTGCTGGCTTTAGGCTTTTTGTTGTTGTTGTTGTTCTTTTTCTAACTCTCTTAAGTGAGGTGTAAGGTTGGGTTGTTTATTTGAGGTTCGTCTTGCTTCTTGAGGTAGGCTTGTATTGCTATGCACTTTCCTCTTACAGCTGCTTTTGCTGCATCCCAGAGGTTTTGGATTGTCATGTTTTCATTTTCATTTGTTTCCATGTACTTTTATCTTCCTTCTTTTATTGATGTTGACTACTTTAGATATTTCTTTGGGGGAGATTGATTCAAGTCCTAACAATTTATGGAAAGATTTCTTTCTTTTTTTCTTTCTTTCTTCCTTCCTTTTTTTATGATTTTACTTATTTATTTGACAGAGAGAGAGAGAATGCTCACTAGTGGGGGCAGCAGCAGGCAGAGGGAGAGGGAGAAGCAGAGAGTTTATTGAGCAGAGAGCCTGATGTGGGGCTCGATCCTAGGACACTGGGTCACAATCTGAGCCAAAGGTAGATACTTAACCGACTGAGTCACCCAGGCTCCCCAAATATTTCTTTGCCATTAGAGTAAAGATCACAAGAGATAAGCAACATTTCTGTAGAGCGTCTTTGCTCACTACTCAAGATTTGTTTAAAATGTTAATAAGTCAAAATTTACAATTTGAAAATGTCAGCCTAAGTCACAAATAACTTAGTTAGTTGTTTTTAATTTAATTTAACACGTATTTATGGCATAGCTCTTATGTGCCCAGCACTGTCCTGGTGCTCTGGAGGCCATAGCAATGAATGTCCCTTCTTTTGGAATGGCTTCCATGTGGTTGAGAAAATGATTGTGTAAGAACGCCTGTGAGGCTGAGGTGACATTGTTGCTCTAGAGACACATAAGACTGTAAATGGCACAAAGGGGGGAGACACTTTTCAAGGAGACCAGGAAGGTATTATAGAATAGTTGACCTAGGTAGGTCTTGAAGATTTCTAAGTTAGTGAAAAGGAATGTTTCAAAATTTGAGCTCTTTGAGTTTTCTCTTTAGAGAACCAAATAATAACACTGTATTGATTATGCAAAACTCTTTCTCACATATGACTCCATTAAAAAGTTTTTTTAAAAGATTTTATTTATCTGAGAGAGAGATAGTGAGAGAGGGAGCACAAGTAGGGGGAGTGGGAGAGGGAGAAGCAGGCTTCCCACTGAGCAGAGAGCCTGATGTAGGCTTGATCCCAGGACCCTGGGATCATGACCTGAGCTAAAGGCAGACATTTAACCAATGGAGTCACCCAGGTGCCCCTCCATTAAAAAGTTTTAATTAATGGTCAGGTGTGATAGTCACGACAAACATTTACATAATTGGGCAAAAATAAGTCACATACCAGAATTGGAGAGGCATTAGTTATTTGGTACAAAAAAAAAGTTCTAGGTATATGTAAGATGCTCTGGCGTCTTTTACTTGGCATCTATTACTTGACTTGATGTTACTTTATAAAAGTAATATTAGTTAAGGGATATAACATGCCTTCTGCATGTGAGAAGAAATCTCTATGCACAAGATCAAGAAAGAAGCTTCAAAAGAATATATACATATATTAATTATATATATATATTTATATAAAAATATATATATTTAATACTCTAATATAATACTTTATATTATTATATTATTATATTATATAATACTTTAATTATATTATATATTATATAATATATATTATATTATTCTATATTATAATATATAAAATATATATTAATACTTTATTATATTATATAATACTTTTATATATATATATATATATTTAATACTCTTGAGGTGGAATATTTGCACTATAAGCATCTGGTGAATAAAGTGGATTGAATCCCAGATGCTGATCTTTGAGGTCAGAGTCTGGAAGAGGATGTATACTCAGAATCTCAGTGATGAGTAAACACTTGCAAATAGTGCTTTCTATGTTTTTCCAGATCACTATAAATAGTACTAGTGGCAAGCCTGGGTTAAAAAGCCCTCTAGCACATTCACATCGGAGAAAGTAAGTCATGAAAACCAGACACAGGAAAGTGATGGCTGCGCTGGGCAGAATAGGTAAAGGCATTGCATTTTATTGATACTATTGGAGAGTGTTTTTTGTTTTTTGTTTTTAATTTCAAAGTCATATCAACATGTAGTTCAAAGCCGTGTAGTTTGGACTGTTTCTAGTCTCACCTCAGTGGGAAGATTGTCGATGCATATTGCACAAGATCCATTCATGGATAATTAGAAACTGAGTGACTGTAAACCTCTAGACCTTCAAATAAATACGCTCCCTTATCAACTCTGAAGACATTACGTTTAAGACACGCACCATGCATCAGCATCCTCTGAAAATAAATCATCGTGTGTTCCGAAGCCATTGGAAAATGATTAGCCATGTACTAGCTAAGTGGTATGAAATGCTGAAAGTAGAACAATCAATAAAAAATGAGAGGCAGTTAAGCCGGCTTTGCTGTGTAGTGAGCTCTTGTCTCTTCTCTGGCACTCGGGAGTCAGGACTCGTCTCCTAATTGCGTTCTCTAACTGCGGGGTGAGTTCACCCGTACTGTTCAGTTCATTATCACAGCGCTGAATACATATCAAAGTCATTGTTGCATTTGAAAGTGATATTGATTCTTATGTTTTTCCATCTTGTTGGTTTCTTTCTTCCTTTGTTTTGCTTTCAAGCGCTTTGTTAACAATGCACAGAACGGCAACAGCATGAGGGTTTTAATGGTTTCACCTTTCAGATCATTCGATTCACTCTTTTGCCCATAGGTAATAAATATTTTATGTTAATTGTCATATAGAAGTTTCTGATTGTCATATAGAAGAAGGTGTTACAGGAAAAGTATGAACCCTCAACAGAGAGGTGGTGAATTTAGGTGACATTATTGGTCCTTTATACTCTGAAGTATTATGATTCTGTATGTGGTCTTATAGGAATGTGTGTTCCTTGATTGAGTATATGGAGGCATTTTTTTTAATTCTCTCATCTGTGCTTTTTAATGTTTGCACCCTTAACAATTTGAGTGTTTTGAGGTGACTGTCATTAATACATCTAAAAAGGAATAAAAATGAAATATGGTCAATGCTAAATCATCAAAGGGCATTCTGTTTGCACATCAGTCGTCAATCCGACGCAGGAGGAACCGGAAGCTCTATTCACGGATGAAGCAGCGATTAGCAATGTCCCCTCCAGGTGGACTGAGGGACTTGTGTAACATCAGGGGTCCTAGGGAAGGTTAGGAAAGCTGAGCATAACCAACCCTCTCTTCTCTGATGCCTTCACCATGATTGAGCCAGCATGAAAAATCAAGAATTTACCTAAATCAGTAGGACAGGGCGATTTGTAGTATTTTCCTTCTATTTGCCCAGTTAATAAGAGGTTGACCATAACTACGTATGAGAACTGGGAAAAAAAAAATTCAGATGAGCTAGAGGATGAAAATAAGAACATGAGAGAACTGAGGAAGGGGGTATGACACTGGTGGTCTTCGGGTTTGCTGCCTGAGCTCCAAGCAACCAGAGAGTAAGAGGGACCTGCTCTGTTGCAGGAAATTCATGCTTAGGGCTCAGAGAAAACCTGGCTGTACCAGCCACCAGTGTCTGCGAGAGCTTTCCCACGTGGAACCTTTCTGGACGACCCGAGTAGTGTCCTTACACTGGCACGGGACAACCCTCGGCAACACACAGATACGTTGTAAAGGACTCCAAGCAAGGATGTGTTCATGGAGGCAAGGGAAACTCCTACGTCATAGGTCCTCTTTGTTCAACCCCATCTGGCTGGCAGAGTGGGTGTAATGGAAGCCAGAACTTGTGTTCTTGTTGTTGGATTGCAAAGCCTTACAGACTCATGACATAGAAAAACAGTTTCAGAAGCATATGATAAGGTAATCACTCAAGGCTTTAAAGAGTAGAAATATGTCCCATTTGGGCAAAATTCTGTGGGGTAAATGGAAAAGAGCTTCAGGTTCACTGAGGACAGAGTAGCAATCTATAATTTCTTTCTCTGAAGGAAGAACGTTATTCCTATTTTTAAATGGAAAGCGGTGAGTTTCATAGTGAATGGGGTTTGGATGTTATGGGTATTAAAAAATGATGTAGCAGTTTTATTTTTTAGTATTGCTATTTGCAACATCAGAAATTAGATTCTTTTTAATTATTTCAATTTATTGTTGACATTTTAGATTCAGATTAAAGAGTCTGAATGGATAGGTCATTCTTCGAAATTCTTTGACAGGTAATAAGAGCAAAAAAAAAAAAAAATCTGATGACTCTAGAGAACTGAATTTCAACAATATCCAAGAATAAATGTAATGGCCGGTTTCATACGGATGGTTTTCTAAGTGTCACCCAGCTCGATGTAAATAGCATGCCAGGAAAACCTATGGGTGCCCACGCATGCCCAAGAGAAGGAATGAGAGGAAGGTGTCAGCTGGTGAAGACAAGGTGGTCTGAGAACATGTCCCCAGGGCATGTGAGGCCAAAGCCTATGAGCCCCCTGTGGGTTTGTAAATGTACGTCACCTAGGAGCAAGGGATGTTAACACTTCCTTCTGCTGCAATACCAGTCTGTTTCATGAGCTCGGTGGATACATGGGCCTGGTGCCTGTCCCAACACACAGCAAGGAGAGAAGGATATTTTCTCATTGCTGACAGTTGTGTTGGACTCTAGCTATATGGAGGAATGGGAGAGTTGCATAAGTATCACTTTTCCATATGCACTTGACTTCGGATTTGCACATCTATTTTTCTCTGACGGGGTCTGGAGGGTATAAAATGGTGGGCATCCTGTGCTGTAGACTAGGGGGTATTTCATGAACACCTGAACAGATGGCGGGCTAGGCAGACTTTAAGGAGAATTCAAGAAACTCATGTTTGTGCCGATCTGGAAGGTAGACTTTAACCAATATGTTAAAAATTGAGTTTTACCTTGGGCCTTATCTTTATAGAATGGGATATTTCTGAATATATCTCTTTTCTGTAGAATCAGAAAATTAAATTTCTGTAGACTCAGGTATTGAACTCAGCATCAGCTCTCCATTATATTATTCAGGGTTCACAATAAAAACGCACCAAAAATCATTGATGAAACCCTCTTATCTAAGTGTGTAGTGCTTTGATGTGTCATTAAATCGTTTTCCTTGATTGGATTCCGTCTCTGGTTGAAGATGCCGTGATGTGTTCCAATTTGACACAGATCGTACTCATTTGCTCTTAGAGAATTTCTTAAAACTTTCCATGAGTTATTATGAAAATTAGTTATTTCTGAAAATTTAGAAATAAGTCTCTCATTTTGAAAGGCACAAATGAATTTAATTAATTGAACATATTAGCAGTGATTAGAATGAAAAACTTTTACTGAAAAGTCAGGTGAAAGTAAATCCAAGCAGTTTTTAGACTAATAAATTTCAAGAATTAGAAATACCATTTAAAATAAAAAATGCCAAATTAATACAGAAAAACCTGTTTGACACACTTACAGAAAAATTGCTATTGGCTTGTGGGGAGATAAATATCTACTTGCATTTATACCAAAGGGGGCATATTGATTGAGGTTGTTAAGGTCAAAACTTTTCTCAAGTGAAAAATACATCTTGAGTTTTTCATTGAGTCAAAATGCCAATAAGTATTTTGTTACAAAAATGCTAAAAATGCAATTTAGTCATATTTTAATATTTTCTTATTATGATTTTCAGGGAAGACCTCTGTTAGTCTTACCATAGTTTTGAAAGCAGTCAGATCTGTGGAGATATTGAGGCAAGGAATTTATTGTGACTAATTTGGATGCACCTTTCTTTGCTTTTCTCCCCCTTTTTATGTCTCCTAGGAGAGAAGGTGACTTTGCTCATACCTCTGAGTTAACTGTTTATTTTTAGTCGAGAAGAAGCAACTGTTAATCTTGTAAGAAGGAAGAACAGATTCCCACAGGCAACATAACGGCCTCCAGGCAGGCCAGATCGCTCGCGCAGGTGCGTAGGGGCCTCCTGAGAGGTGTGCATGGATTCCCAGGTTGGCCGGAAGAGCAGCGACAGGTCTGTGATTTTAAATTTCACAGTCTGTGAACCATGACTAAGCCTCGATTTTCATTCCCCAGGTGAGAAGAGATGCTACAGGCAAGTTGTCATGTGCTGCAAGGGGGTGTATATTAATGTGTGTGTGCACCTGTGTGCAGGGTTAGCAAGGAGTACGGGTGCATTAGAAATCTCTGCTTCTGATCAGAGAAAGTTGTCGTATGATCTCACTCAGATGTGGCATTGAAGACACAAAACAGAGGAGCATAGGGGAAGGGAGGGAAAAAATAAAACAAGATGAAATCAGAGAGCGAGACAAACCATAAGAGACTCTTAACTCTAGGAAACAAACTGAGGGCTGCTGGGGTGGGGGTTGGGGTAACTGGGGGATGGGCATTAAGGAGGGCACGTGATGGGATGAGCGCTGGGTGTCATGTAAAACTGATGAATCACTGACCTCTACCTCTGAAACTACTAATATGCTCTACGTTAATTGAATTTTTAAAAAACCCTAAATGTAAAAGGCAATTTTAATTACCTTTAAGGTAATTAAAAGAGGTAAAATTTTAAAAAGGTAAAATTTTTTAAAAAGGTATAATTAAAAGAGGTCTGTTTGCTTGATTGATTGTTTCCTTATTTCTTGTGGGGGTGATTTCAGGGGAGGAACAGTCAAGTTCTCTGTTGTTAGGCCGACCTTGTCACTTCCGTCAGTCTTATGCACAAACACCGTTTTACTAACAACACTGAGATGAGTCTAACATCAGAGACAGTTTGGAGCAACACTCAGGCACGTGTTCTTGCTCTGAAAATACCCCGATTCGAGCCTGTGGCCAAGTCTCCTCTGCAAGCTGAGCTTTGCTCCTGGAGGTTATGCACACGGTGCGGGGGGCTTGGGGGGGCAGCAGCGGGAGGGGCTCTGCCGACTGTCCAGAGCTGGTTTCGGGCACCCGCCCCCCTGCCTGCTCCCACCTCCCCTTGGCCTCCTGTAGTCCCCCCTCATGGCTTCCTCTGACATCCCGTGCAGTGTAGAGGAAAACAAACTAACTCTGGTTTCAAATAACGTGGCGTGTTCTGCTGATGTGTCCCGAAAGTGGACGGTTACTGGTGATCCTTCTGCTCAGAGGTAACCTTGAACCCTGGGGTAGAAGGGAAAGGCTCTCCCTGGCAGAACTCTGAGCTCTTGTTCTTATCTTATGGCCTCAAGAAAGGCCCTGGGGGCACAGCCACACGGACACATACACTGCGTGCCCACCGTGGCCTTTTGCTCCAAGTCCTGGAAGAGGCAGGATCACAAGGTTGTTTACAGGGAGATTCGGGGCGGAAGCATCTTGAATGGACAATCAGAATGAGCCCAGGAAGTAGGTTGAGGACGGGACCCACTTTTCTTAGAACTTTCCTGCGTCCTGGGAAACCCTTCAGGTCCCAGGCACGTTTGGACAGCCGATGACCCTGCCAGAGGGAGGATATTTTGTCCCACATGGGTCATCATCAAAAGGGTGCCCCCCAAAAGAATGCTTTTACAGGAGACAGGACACCTGAGCCTGACCCGGTCAGCCAGCTCTGCCAGGGGAGCAAAGCAGCCTTGTGACGGGGCTGGGGGCTTAGCCTGAGCTCGGGAGCCAGGTCTCCGTGGCTGGTCCGGCTCCTGCCACTGCGGAGTCTTGTTCGCCAGGGGGACACCCCGATGTCTGAGGACCATGGTGGGGTCTCGTCCCAGGGCACCGGCGTCTCTGGGCACACTGGTGACATCAGGTGCTTCTCTGACAGAAGTGGGGCTTGTCGCACACCGCAATAAGCGCAGAGTCTGGGGTTGGACTTGCTTTCTCTGCCTGCCACACTTCTGCTGGCGTCGGTCGCTGTGCGTGTTCTGGATTTCACGATCACGCGTGGTCGCCTGAATGCTACGGAGCTTACTTTTCTGGGACAGGTGGCCTTACGGAGCAGTGCTGTGGCTTAAGGAGAGTCAGGGACAGCATCACCTTATCGGGGGGGACGCTAGTCTGCAGGACCTGGTGTCTGGGGCTCTTCCTGAGGTCACCCCGCCAGGGGTCCTCACCAGATGTTACCACCAGAAATGACTTTGGCTCTAGTCATGGGTGCGAGTGCATACGCGTCTTGACGATGGAGGATGTTGGTTTCCGTTGGCCCAGGGTCACCTCCCCAGCCTTCCCGACAAGTCTCAATGCCCTTACAGGATTTTTCCTTTCTGTCCAATTTAGCCGGAGCCCGTTTGTTTTCCTTTTTTTTTTTTTTTTTTTTAAAGATTTTTATTTATTTATTTGACAGACAGAGATCTCAAGTAGGCAGAGAGGCAGGCAGAGAGAAAGGAGGAAGCAGGCTCCCCGCTGAGCAGAGAGCCCGATGCGGGGCTCGATCCCAGGACCCTGGGATCATGACCTGAGCCGAAGGCAGAGGCTTTAACCCACTGAGCCACCCAGGTGCCCCGCCCGTTTGTTTTCTATGCGATGGTGACACTGACCATCCAGAAGGGAATGCCTCCTTTCAGTTTTCAGATGTCATTGTACTTCTGTGAGATCTGGCCTCTGGTTAGGGCACTTAGATCGAATGAGGGCCCCAAGCGCTGTGCGGATGGAAGCCTGATTACTGCCTGGTGAGTTTGTATTCTCTGACCGTGCTCCCTCGTACGTGGAAAGAAGTCATTTAGCCACACTTTCTGGGTCTTCTCGTTCACAGCACTGAAACAGTGCTCTGATGTCTGAGTGTGTTGTGAAAAGTAGCTAGTGGGGGGATTTCTACAGCTGTGGTGTTCTGTGACTCCGCATGGAGCCCCGCCTATGGCGGGTCCAGAGCCAGCAGCTTCTCTAGAAGTTTCCAGCTCAACATATTCCCTAAAGCATGTCTGTACCTGACACCATGTACTTTTTTTTTTTTTTTAATCACTCCCACTGTATTTCTTAAATGTGTTCTGCGAGGTGTTGCTGTAGTGTGTCTTGTTAGAATGTCCTAACAGAAAAATGGACTTGCAGTGAGAAGACCTTGGTTTGAGTCCCCACTTATTAAACGTGATTCCTTACAAGTGACATTTAAGTGGTCACAGTGCTCAGAAACCCAAGCCCAGAGTCAGGGTACGTTTTCGAACGAGTGTTCAGGTTTTGAAGTTTTAAATAAGTTGACCAGTTACAGGTAATGTGAATTTTACACTTTCCCCTCAGCCGCTGCCCCTCCATTTGCTGGTGATCCCCACATTGTGCATTTTTCCAGGGTCTCTTGCTCTCTGGTGGGAAAACGAGGCTCGGTACACTCTGCAGACACCATGATCACAAGTGGGTTATTACTGATGAAGGTGGTGGGAGCTGTTCGTCACTGAGTGTTTAATAGCGCTGCTCAACCCTGTCATCGATGAAGTTATATAAGTTCTTTCCCTGTAATTGGTAAATTATTCATTTTGAAGTTTCTTTGGTAAAAAAAAAAAAAAAAGAAAATTCAATAAAGAACAGTTCTATGCTTAATGCACAGGTAAAAAAATATAAACAGACCGTTTGGTTCAATGAGACCCATCAATTCTGGCACCCTGACTTTTCTGAGACAGTATCTAATTGCTTCTTGAATATGTGCACACACACACACACACACACACACACACACACACACACATTTATTTATTTATTTATTTTAAAGTGGCCGATTGGCTTTGTGGAGTGTTTATTGTTCTGCTTATGAAAAACTGCCTTCTTATGTCGGATTGAATTTTTCGTTACCTTTTACTTACACCCTCCGGCTCCGTCATCTATCACTGTCTAATAGGCATTGTCTCGGGTGAACTGCTGGCCCGAGATGTCTGTTTTTCCTGAGTTCCTATGGTGTTCCCAGGCCTTTTCCCCTTTCAAGCAGGGGATTGCAGCCTTCGCTGGTGTTCCTTGTGGAGAAAGTTTGCCTTAATTACATGCTGAGAGGTTTATCTAGCATATCAGCTCTCGTTTAGATGGTGTTCCAGAAACTGGAAACTACTATTGCCTGTATTAATATTAATGTCCCCTTCCTTCCCCTCCCTCCAGTTTCAGTCTGGTCCCTAGCTGCACAGAATGAACTCCACGCTTCCTGTCCCCCCTTGCGGGGAGGTGGTGATCTGGCCCCTGAGACAAGGAGCGACATACTTGTGACTATCAGATGGAAACTTGAAAAAACTCTCTTTCAAATATCGCTGATCTGCACACTCAGCCCCTTCCACGTCGCTTCTCTGTTGGGCTGCCTGGAAATGTGCATAGATAGCGAAACGTTCCGAATGCCTGGAACACTTTCCGTTTCCGCCAGCACCACAGCTGCTGTCATTTGGACTTTATCCAGTTGTGGCCGTCCCATCTTTCAATATCCGATGGCCACAATGACACCATTTTCCAGGTCAACTTGATGGGAGCCAAGGGGGAAGAATATCCCCCTTTTCTTTGATTATCCCACCGACATCCTGTTAGGTTGTAAAACCCTCCGCCTTCCTAGGGCAGGTGGTTGTGACAAAAGTAAACGAATGATTATACACATACAAGGTTGTCTTCTCTTTACAAACAACTGCTCTGTGCTTTGCACATAGCCTGGCTCGAGTGGAGTGGGGGCTTTTGTATTACGTAGCCTGGATCTGAAAACGAAAGCCTGGATGTGAGTGACTCCTCCGTAGTGCTGTTCCCATCTCATCCTCTTACCTTTCGTCCAAGGTTAGTTTACTTACTGAGTTACCAACACCAGTCATGTTGATTTAAAGAACATTGGGTTGTGTTTTGATACCTGAAATAACTTCATTTTCATGGTTCACCATTCACCTTCTTTCTTATGGTGGTAGCCATCCTTGGGAAAAGGTGTGTATGTCAAACTAACAGTTTCCTTTGGGAGCCCTTATGTCGAATGGGCTCGCTAAATTAGTCACAGGTCATGGATAATCATAAAGTATTCGATGTCTATAATTAGATTAGCAAGGAGGTCGTCTAGTACAGCCCTCGTATTTGGCAGACAATAAAAGTAAGGCCCAGGAGATGAAGGGGTGAGAGTTGCTTACTGTGTTAGAGATCTAAGCTAGAAGAACGAACCCCTGAGGTCAAATTCTTTCTCCTGTTGTACAACCTCTTCATTGATTCCGTACTGATTCAGAGGGCGACACTCGTGGAGCCACTGAGTACTTCTTGCCGCCTAATCCTGGAGCCAACCAGAGTTTCTTGTTTCGGATTATAAGACCCCTCTGACTCCCTGAGGCAGGTGATCATGACAAAAATAAAGGAACGGTAATGCACTTTCAGGTTGTCTTCTCTGCTTTGCACACAGCCTGGCTTGCGGGGGGTGGGGGTGGGACTTGCATATTACATCGCCTGGATATGGGGGCGACTGTGCGGCACGGTCAGTCGAGCCTCTAATTCTTGGTTTGGGCTCAGGTCATGATGTTGGGGTCATGACATTGAGCCCTGCATCCAGCTCTTTCCCTAAATAATCTTACTAAATTAGTGCTCTCCAAGAGAACGTGTGATTATGCCAGTTTATGTGGATGATTGAAATTTTGTCTCCATACTTCGAACGGAGAGAATCCTGGCCTTCACACAGTACCTGTGAGATATTATTTTACACTTAAAGAAAACAAACAAACAAACTTCTGTGTGATGCATGTAACAAGCTGATGTCAGTATGTTGCAAACGTAAATCAACTAGACCGTTCCTCATGATCAGCTCCACAAACCCTCTGTGTAGACACTTTCTCCAGAACTGGACAGAATCTGTGGGAAGTGTATTCACTGTATCAGTTGCTTCCAGGTAATAAAACAATCCAGTCCTCTCTAATATCAAATCTTTCTCTTCCAATTTAAAGCTTCTATCCTCTCCTAACCCACACTGGATTCAAAATAGGAAATCCACGATGAAAAGCAGCCTTAGCTTTTTTCTTTTTTCCTCCTGTTTTATGCTTTGCCTCCATTTCCACTTATTAGCTACTTTTGTTGGGCATCAGGCCCCCATGGTTGGACTGGTGGAGAAAAAGGAAAGATAGTATGAAGAAAGTCCTTGTATTTCTGGTAGAGTTTTAATTTTGCTGGATGTGTGTTGGGGAGGATGGGTATTGTAAGCTAACTCTTTTTCGCATGGGACAACTTTGTGGATTGCACAGATATCCCCTGTCCTCAGCCTTGCTGAGGCTTCCAAATGAAATTCTTCAGCCAAGGGGATATCTTATCCAACTAGCATCTTAACATTTCCCCAATTTCCACTTCTGTAGCTGACAGATTTTCACCTCCAGCCTCTGCCTCAAGATCTCCTTTTTCCAGGTAGGAAGCCCTTTCATGCAGGTACTTTTCAAAAGAGCTGTGGCTCAGGTCTTCCTAAGGGTTTCCACATCTGGCTCATGGAAGATATCTGTGTATTCTTAGATGGTCAGCTCATGCCCAATATCATATTCTTAACTTTGCCTTGGGCTGCGTGGGCCAGCCACAGACTATTTGCCTCTAGACCGTTAATGTGTGACTCACTTGCCAGTATCTGTGTTGTTCAAGTTCCACTGGACCGATATTTAGCCATCTGAACAGATCTTTTAAGCATCCTCTTCAGCGGCTCAGAGGGAAGGGTTATGTACCTCCATTAGTTTTCTGTTGCTGCTGTGACATATCCCAGTTGACCCCTGAACAGCACGGGTCTACTTATATGCCTTTTTTTCCTTTTTTTACAGTACAGTAGCTTAAATGTATTTTCTCTTAAGATTTTCTTAATAGCATATTTTTTTCTAGCTTTATTGTAAGAATACTGTATAAAATACACATAGCATACAGAATATTTGTGGATTGAGTATGTGACTGGTAAGGGTTCTGGTCAGTTGTAGGCTGTGAGGACTTTGGCGCGAGTCAGAAGTCATATGTGGGTTTTCAACTGCACAGACGTTGGCTCCCCAACCTCCGCATTGTTCCAGAGTCAGCTATACCACATGTTAGTGGCTGAAAATAACAGAAACCCATGCTCTTGCAGTTCTAGAACTCACATCAAAGTCAGGGATGAGGTCTGTCTCGCCTCCGGAGGCTCTAGGGGAGAAGCTCGTTGTTTGCTTTCCTCGGACCACACCCCATTCTTCATCTTCAAAGCCAGCAAACTCTCCCAACCCTCTTTCTCTCTCTTTCAGACTTTGCCTCAGACATCACATTCCCTTCTCTGACCCTTTGACCTTGAATCTCCCTCTTTCCCACATAAAGACCCTTATCATTAAAGGAAAATCCAGAATACTCTTTCCATGTCAAGATCTTAAATTACTCACACCTACGAAGTCCTTTTTGCAATGTCAGATGATATAGTTACAATCGTTGGGGCTTCGGAACATCTTTTGGGGGAGGGGATTATTGTGCCCAACACAGCACTCCTCCACTACCGGGCAGAAAGAAGGCCCAGCTCACTAACAGTTCCAGGTAATCTTTCATGCTTTCCAGAGAGGTAAGGCCAAAGTCAGAAAACGTTTAGCTTGCACTACAAAGGGGTTGTGAATGTTGTGGGATGTCCATGAAGCTGCACTGGGTCATAAAAACATACCACATGTAACAAAATATTGCAGGAAATTTTCTGATTCTCAATGTTGGCTGTATCTAACTTACTCAAATGTGAGATGTGAGACCATCAAGCAATACTTACATAAAATACCAAGGAAAATTGGATGTTTACCCTGAAATTTTCATATTTTTCCAGGCTATGAAAGATTTTTGAGAAGCCCGAAAAAGCACTGGTGTATATTAGGAGATTTTGAACTTAGTCTTTGGTATGCTATAAACTTCACCTCACCGTCCAAGTTTAGAAAGGGACAATGAATCATTTCTCCCTTCACCTAAGTCAGATGAGATCCACGGAACACTCCCATGTTTCCTCTGTAGACTGGGGTTTGTGAGGTGCGTCATCGTCTGGCTAGGCTCCTTGAGCCTGGAGTGAACAGGGATGGCTAAAATGTTGAGATGGTCTGAACAGTCAGTGTTTGCTTGGGTGAAAACTGGAAATGGTTCACATAGAGCAAGTATGAGATCTTGTCAAAGAGAGCAGCCTTGAGGTGCACCTGAAGTGGCCCCTTCGTTCCTGGAGGCTGAGCTATAGGCTTTCAGCTGTAGGAGAGGACATCTACAGCTTCCGATGAACCGTCAGCAAGAGATTGACAATGCTATGAGAATGGGGTTTTCCAGAAGCATTGATGAAAACGCCCCTTTAGTGAACGTCAGACCTGAACATGCACTGAATTTGAAGAAACGTGCTGGTGGCTCACCACAGTACCCCCTGCTAGAACTTCCAAGGGACGGCAGTCACAGCCATCAGTTTGGTTGGGGTTGTGGTTAGGAAGAGAAGACAGGCCCACTCAGCTTTTGGGTGACCCATTTATGCCATCCAGAGCATACAAAAGAAAGAAGTTGTAAATTACTTTAAAGCTTTGATTACCCTGGGCTAGATGTATTCATTATTTCATTGTAAAAAGAGATTCTATTTGGTAAATGCAACTAACCAGAGGACTGTTTTTTTTTTTGTTTTGTTTTTTTTGGGTTTTTTCTCTTGTTTTGTTTTTGCTTTTTTTTATTTAAAGATTTTATTTATTTATTTGAGAGAGAGAGAATGAGAGTGAGAGAGTGTGAGAGTGGAGAGGTCAGAGGGAGAGCAGACTCCCTGCTGAGCAGAGAGCCCAATGCAGGACTCCATCCCAGGACTCCAGGATCATGACCTGAGCCAAAGGAAGTTGCTTAACCAACCGAGCCACCCAGGTGCCCCAGCTTTTGTTTTTAATATGGGAACTGTTATAATGCTTGCTCTAAATTTATCTGGAGACATGGGAACTTCACAATAATGGTTCACATTCATAGATATGTACACTTTGAAAAAATTTCCTTAAAAGGTAAATGACATTCTGCCAAATCTGGAAAGTTCCTTCCAGTTTCAAATTCCTATGATTTTTAATAATTTTCTTCTCTCTCCTCTTATGGATTACAGTTTTCCTCTTTGATTTTTAATAAAGTAGGCTATCTTTATCACAGGGTCTGCTGTGAAAGCGTATTTTGCACTTGCACAATGTTTAAATGTCAAACCTTTTATTAATGTACTTCTAAGTGCAATTTAGATTATTTTCATGAAAATGAAGTTGGGATTTTAAAAAGGCCTAAAAATTTGAAAAGGTGCTATTTATTATAATGCATCCCAGTAAATAAAACTTTAGTTCAATTTTGTATTAACAGTCATGTTTAGAAAATACAACTGTAGAAATAACAGTTTCAAACAGTTTGTTTGATCCAGAAATCAAACAAAATAATATTTAGATAGCTACAGAATTTATATGAAATAGCTCCTTGCCTCTATGTACTCCTGTGGTTTTCAGCATGCAGGTCTCTGAGCTTGAAGATGAAGACAAGAGCCCTGTAAAAACATAGGTTACGGAAACTGGCCCAAGCCAGCCGGGATGGGATTATACCGCTAAATAAACACAAGTGTTATGATTCTAGTTAATCTGTAACTTGCTCATAGCCAGACTATGATTTATATTGCTTAAGATTGTTAGTGTTTCCCTTATGTTTTTAGTCCCCTAGTTATCCAACGGAAGCTTAACCTTTTTGACCAAGGTCAATCAACCATCAAACTCAGCCGAAGAGAGTATCAAAAAGAAAAACTATTACCCTCTCCAGCCATCACCTTGACCCTTGCCTGTGGCACAAAGGAAAAAAGAAAGATGATTGAAAACAGTAAAACCACCTAAGCAATTGCTACACATTTACCATGTTCTTTATTTCCAACACCATAAAATCTGACAAATAATAGCAGATACGTTCTTGAAGCCCGTGGAAGGAATACTGCATTTTTCCTTCAATGAGTTCTTACTCTCTTCTACTTCCAGGCTGCTTTGCATTATGATTATGTGTTTTGATCATGGACACACTTGAATTTGTCCATAGTAGAAAACTCTGAGAATAGGGACTCCCTTCCACATTTCCTATGTATTCATTGGTATTCATATTTCCTTTTTTAATTTCTGTCCTGAGGAATGACATATGTAGTCAAGAAAGTTGTGTAAGTGTTTACACTTGTATTGTTGTATTGCCCGCACCCAATCATGGTAACATGATGGTACTGTATGACATATAATGTATGGCATGTGAAATGTATCTGCACGCGTAGAATGATACTATGTAATATTCATGGATTTGTTATTTTATAGTAGTGAATATTTTACGTTCTTTTATGCTTATATTTTGAATATGTTTTTATATTTATTTAAAAATCAAAATAATCCTTTACATGTTAATAGCAGAAAAAATTTTGTTGTGGCAAGAGCACTTAACTTGAGATCTACCCTCTTAACACATTTTTAAGTGTACACTACCAAAAGACAGGCAACAAAAATGACACTCCGGTGGGACTACGTCAAACCAACAAGCCTATGGACGGCAAAAGATATAATCCAGCGAAAGGCAACCTGTGGAATGGGGAGCGTATTTATAATATCTATTAAGAGGTAACATCTGGGGCACCTGGGTGGCTCAGTCAGTTAAGTGTCTGCCTTCAGCTCGGGTCTTGTCCTTGGTCCTGGGAATTCAGCCCCATCAGGCTGCCTCCTCCACAGAGAGCCTGCTTCTCTCTCTCTCTCTCTCTCTCTCTGCTGCTCCCCCTGCTTGTGTGCTCTCTCTCTGTCAAGTCAATAAATAAAATCTAAAAACAAAGAGGTTAGTATCAAAAATATATAAGGAACTCATACAACTTAATACCCCAAATACAAAGAAACTGATTAAAAAATCAGGCAAAGGACTTGAATAGACATTTCTCCAAAGAAGATTAAAAAAAATAGTACAAAACAAAACCAGAAAATACTAAATGTTAGTGAGAATGTGGAGATATTGGAACCCTTGTATGAAGTGGAATGGTGGAATCACTATGGAAAACGGTATAGAGGCTCCTCAGAAACTTAGAAATAGAACTCTAATATCTCACAACCCCACCTCTGAGTGTACACCCAGAACAGTTGAAATTGGAATCTGTCTAAATTTTAATGCGTTGACTATTGGTCTATTGGTAAGTATAATCCACAAAAACCAAATATTGGCGGAGGGGTAGGCTTAGTAATTTACAGTAATATAAAGGTTTCCCGAGACCAAAAACTTGAGAGCCAGTGATCTAGTCTATGGCGTACTGATTCCGTCCTGGCCATGTACCTAAGAGAATGTTTCTATACATTCCCAAAAGACAAGTGTAAGAATGCTGACGGGGTTTTTTCTAGCCCCCAAACAAAAATAACCTAAGTGTCCGCTGTCAGGAGAGCAGATGAATACCCGGTGGTGTATTTGTAAATTAAACACTATAAATCAATAAAGGACAGACTACAGCTGTGTGAAACAGTATGGATAAATAGAATCGAAAAGGGCTTGAGCAAGAGAATGAACATGCAGAAACAAATGAATACTGATTGATTGCATTTATAAGAAATCTGAGAGCAGGCAAAACTAGTCCGTGGTAATGAAAATCAAAATAGCACTGACCTCAGGGGCAGGGAAGGGAGTATGGACTGGACAGGGACACCATAGAAATTCCTGGAAGAGGGCCTTGCCATCACTACCATGGAAAGATTATTTAACATGTCTTGTCAAAATTTTTTCCACTATCCTTAAATGACAGAGACCATAGGAGTCAGGCAGTAACAATGTATAAATTCCATCGTGCACAAGAATGCCAGTGAACGACTGTAGGACAGTCCTAGAGCATGAGGAATGGAGGACAAATGGGCACCATTACTGCTCTTTGTGGAGATGAGATGGTTTGAGGCTGAAGGAAAATTTCTTCTGAAGAGACTTACTGTGTTTTCAAGTTTTGACATTGTACACATGGTTGCCCTAGACCGACAGCCTCCCTCTTCTCCAGACCGGCAGACCCTGTCCTGCATGGATTCTGGAGGTGGGAAACTCGTGGACCCTGCTGAGACACCTGTCATGTTAACTCTGATTTGTTGACTGCTTGGCTGTGTTCCCTAGCGGACTCTGAACCCTGGCACTTAGGGGCCACATTTTGTAACCACTGTACCCCAATGCCTGTGCTACCTGACACATAGTAGGCACTCACGTGCTAGATTTTATCAATTAAGTGTATTAATTAGGCAACTATGCATTTATGGGAATGTATAATGTATTAAATGTATCAAATACATAGGCATACAGAAGAATAGGGATTTTGCGAACTAAGAACATACGAAAATATGGGAGGTAAAGCCAAAACTGAGACCTGAAAGAGAAGGGTAAGCAAAACCCATTCTTCAGGACCATTGTTCCAATTTAAAGCAGAATGATGACCACCAAAGTTTGCCCCCTCTGTGCTGGGACAAACTGGACATTGGGTCTGGGTGTCCCAAATGGTCCCTCCACTGTGGGGGCTGGGCCAGCCACCTCAGGCAGATGTGCTATGGGCACATTCAGTGCCTCCTCCTAGCTCCCATGCCCTGTCCCAACCCAGGCTGGGGGAGGGTGGCAGCTGGTCAGGGAGGGGCAGGGGTTTGGGATGCCACCGAGTCGGGAAACAGGCAACCAGGGGAGGGTGAGGAGTCATGGCAGGAGGCAGGTCTGTGGGAACTGAGCCCGTGGCACCTTCTGTTTTCCTATCAGATTTCACATACAAAACACAGTACGTGAAAGATAAAAATATTAAGAATGTTGGGACTTCACAGAGCATCGAACTTCAAGTGCAGAGACCTTCAGAACATGGGGCCCTCTACATGGATCCAGCTGCGCCCCATGAAAGAGGGCCTGGGTCTGGGTGTGGTGAACCCAGCTCGCATCTCACACCACGGTGAAGATGGGCTGTGAGGAACCCCGCTAGTGGGGGACGTCCCGTGAGCCACAGCCCCAAGTGTACTTGCAGTGGCAGAGCCTGGTGGAAAGGAAGCACCAGCACGTCATCCTGTCCTCGGGGGGGAAACCAAGCAACACCAAGATGGCAGCATCTCCCTCTTTCTCCCGGGACCCGCTACACTCGGGCTTCTTTAAGGATCTAACTGAAGGATGGTGAAAAGACCTAAAGGATGGTTGAATGTCCCAACTGTCATGAAAAACTGGAGTTTAAGACACAGAAAACTGCGTCAGAGAAATTAAAAACAAAAACAAACAACAAAAAAAAATGTTTCTTGAAGCCGAGTGTTGTCAAACAAATTCATACCCGTTACCCTGGAGAGTCTTCCCGAGTCTAGAGTTTGCAAACTGTCAGGGGTAGAATTTCAAGGGCACCAACTCCGGACTTTTGTCTGTTCTGAGACACAACTGGCAAACTACACCAGAACATACATAATCTAGTTACATTAGAACGAAAAATTTCCTCTGGCCCCAGACAGACTGGGGACACGCCCAAATCCATATATGAATTCTGGGGAGGGTGGATATTATTACAATTACAATGGAGTCTGTAGAGACAAATGAGTATCTTCAGTATTAAATAGTTTTGAATTTTTTTAATTTAATATTTTTAAACAAGGAAAGGACAAACAAAATCTTTGCACAATTAAATTACCCACTAAAAGTAAAGTTTAATATAGTTAAAACACTGGCTTATGAAATTAGCAACAATACCATTTACATGTGGAACTCCAGTCTTCATAATAATTTATTTTTATGGCTCAGGTATTTCTGTATACTCAAGCATTTTTATTATTTATGTTTTATGATATTATTCTAGCTAGAAAAAAAAACAAATGCCAGGTTTTTGAGTTTTTAACAGGTACAATTTTTCTCTTTATAAATTTTAAAAGAAACTAGCTTGACTTGTAGAAGATATTATTATTTGCATGAGAATAAATAACTAGGCAAAGTACAAAGACTATTTTCAAGACCGGTGGAAAGATGTGTGTTTGTAAGATAAATTCATGGAGTCTTGTTCTTTAAAATGAGCTTCTGTTAGTCCTTCAAACATCCTGATTATCTTTGGCTTCTCCCTGGCTTCCCCTCAAGCCCCCAGCCCCCAGCCCGCCTTCTACACTGTTCTCTGTCGAGGCTCTCCGACTAATCTCACAACAGACCTGAATTTGTTCGTCTCCCCGTTCTTTCCTCCTCCCTTCCCTTGTAGTATAGTTTTCTGATTTTTTTTTTTTTTTTGAGGGGTATGGACTGATCTGTGTCATTGATCTTCCATATCAGCTCATGGATCTGTTGCATCTCCGGAGATGCAGGAATTACCTTTTGGAAAGTCAGGCGGGACGCAGTGATGTTCTAGAGGAAGGTGACGGGGAGATTAGCAAAGTGGTGCAAGTGGACTAATAAAATACTGGAAAGTGTATCGCATGTGTTTGTCCCGCTAAACCATTTGTGTCCTGTTGGCAGACTGAGGTGGTCTTTCCCTATCAGGCTAAGTGAGTACCGGCATCCAGTGGGTGAGATACGTCAGTGATGAGCATTCGTACGCCTCCCAGTTCCTCTCTCTCTGTCTCATGCGCACACACGTGCACACACAGCACCGGCATGTTCAGTGCTACGAGGGTAGTAGATCTTCCTTTTCTCTTTCCTTTGCTCATTTTCACTTACTCCGCTTCTGACCTTCAGAAGGTGCGCATGTGATAGATTACGGTCTTCTTTGACTGGCATTGTCAGGGAATGAGGTACAATCCATCTAAACTGAAAGTTATCCTATCAGGACGTCTATTTGATATGCCCTGTTATGGATGGAAGCCTGCTGTTGTCTGTCACGCCTTCCACTGTCTCTCAGCACAAACACAGTGTCTCTTTTTCTGCATCTCTGACACCCAAGTCCATTTGTGTTGTCCTGAGTCGCACGTGCAGATCTCTCCGGGAGCTGGGAAAGTGTCTGGGATGATTTGCGTTGCCATCGTACGAGGCCAGACTAATGGGCTTTTAAGAACATCTCTGCCTCTGTTTTACAGTTTGGTCTCAGTGCAGTCAGACCTCATTTCTTCCTGCTCTCTGGTCTCCACTGCCTGCAGCCCTCATGCTCCAGAAGTCGAATGTGCTTCTTCCACTCTTCTTCTTCTTCTTCTTCTTCTTCTTCTTCTTCTTCTTCTTCTTCTTCTTCTTCTTCTTCTTCTTCTTCTTCTTCTTCTTCTTTTTTTAAGATTTTATTTATTCATGAGAGACAGGGAGAAAGGAAGAGGCAGAGGGAGCCTGATGGGGGACTCGATCCCAGGACCTTGGGATCATGACCTAAGCTGAAGGCAGACGCTTCACCGACTGAGCCCCCCGGGCTCCTGTACTTCCCCTCCGGAGGCTCAGAAACAAAAGGACCCAAATGTCTAAAATTCTATTTGAAAGCCTACAGACGTTAGTGTGAAGCCACTTTCATCCTTATTTTGGTTGCTGTGATGCTCCTTTCCTACTTCTGCCATCTTCGTGGTCAGGGGTCCAGTATCTTAATCAGTAGAGCAGCTCAACCTTGAGCAGATTGAAACTACTGAGCACCCTTAGTTTATTTCTAAGGGTGTGGCTGCACATCACTAAGTGAGTAGATTGGATGGAAGGAGCCCTCAAATTCCGAACGTGAAAAGTCTAACTCTGTGTGAGCTGTGCCTTTGCATGGGAATGAAAGTTGGAAGATGATTATAGAAAATACCATAATGGAAATTTATGTTTTAAAAACAAATACCATTAACACAGATGTAAAAGTACAAAAATAAGGACACTGTAGAGTCATATATTGCATAAATATTTGCTCTTTATTGTAAATATACTGAATCACATTATGCTTTTAGAACAAATCGTTTTACTGGAAGGATACTTAAAATTATATGATTGTGTTTTCAAGCAAATCTATATAATATACATTTTATATGTATAATAATTTTATTTGCAAATATAAATAAGTTATATATATATAATTCTGTTTGAAATGTTATATCAAATATATCAGCTAAATTTTGGTTGGCATGTCTCCGAGATTTTTCTAGAGTATTCCAAATGGGTGCATTTTAGATATTTTAATCCACGCAGTACATGTTAGATATTTTAATCCACACAGTACATGTGTGGGTTTTTTGTTGACATGGCTTTTTTAAAATCAGTAGCTTTTTTTAATTCTTTTGGCAGATGTCATATCTCAAAGACCATCCAGGTCATCTGTTAGTGACAGTAAACATATGTATATGCCACAGTTTATTTGCATTTTCTATGATGGTGGCTCAGGCTGTACCTTTGTAATGAAAATCTTTCTATAACCATAAACCCAGCACACCTATACAGG
Organism: Martes martes; assembly: GCF_963455335.1. Lineage (NCBI taxonomy): Eukaryota > Metazoa > Chordata > Mammalia > Carnivora > Mustelidae > Martes > Martes martes. Next base: position 5,469,009 of record NC_137889.1, on the reverse strand, counting down.
AAACTTTTTCCACTCTTTGTGAGTTCATTTGATGGAAAGAATGCTTCTAATGATTTTATTTTCAGAAGTATGAGAGCCTGTTGTTTCAGAAATTAATAGCATTATGAATTATTAGTACATTTCAAAGCATTTGAAAACTGCCGGTGATATTGATCTTCCATTTTGACCCAATTCCAAAGGGAATGGGACACAACCGCACACTGAGGCAAAGCTAGAGAAATGACTAGTGTGGGGTTAGTCCGTCCATGTGTTTGTCCCGCTAAACCATTTGTGTCCTGTTGGCAGACTGAGGTGATCTAAACGACTACCACCCCAGGGCCAGGAGAAACATATGAAAATATATAGATTTTCTGCTTGGTAGAATCCTTCAAGAGCTGTCTAATAGTTGGCGCCTGTTGACAATGACCCAATGAGACACAGTAAACAGAAAATGCTACAAAGCCAAATTATGTTTTCCAAATGGTTTGTCTTGCTCGCTCTCTGCTGTAATTTTTGACTTTGACAGCTAATCATTGGTAGGCATATGTTGCCTGTGAGGCTTGATCTTGTAGCAATGAGGCTTGGAGCCAAATTGACAGTAATTGCATTTTAAGTATCTATCAGCTCAAGAATTCACAAATATCCAAATGGTATTTGCAGAGATATTGACCATATGAAATAAAAGTATTTTGAAGTATCACTGTCTTCGTTAACTCATGCATATTTACTGAATGCCTGTCATGAAGGCTGAACCCAAAGTTTGCCAAGTGATATGAAAGAAAATTGGGTGAAAAATGCAGAGATTCTGCCTTATCCTCTGTCATCTAATAGTGGAAATAAAAACACACATATAACTGTAACACAAGATGTAATGTGGTGGGTGTACTAAGAATTGTGAAAGCAGAGCGCTAAACTAATTTGGATGAGGGAATGATCTGTTGCCACTGGAAATAACAAGAAATTACATATTATTTATTACCGTGGTGGCCTCAGAAGTGGGGTTTGAAACACCCCAGCTGCAGATAAAATGAAGAGGATGATGTTAGTAAAAGAATATTTGGGGGTGGGAGAGTTTAGGATAATTATTTTAAAACACTGACAGGAGTTAGCACAGACAGAGGACAGAAATGCTGGCACGTGTAAAATTACGTTGAGTTAGATTGAGAGATTCCAAAGTTATTATAACAATATGAGTATTTTTAAATAGGGAGACAACCTGGATAGAAGAAAGACATGTAGATAGATAGGGAGAGACAGTTATCTGAGCATCCTCTTATTTATTAAAACCGTTCACACTGATACCGCTATTACGCACATCGAGTACATGGAGTTATTATATCCATTGGGCTGGCTGAGGCAGCTAAGACAGAGGGAAGGTAAAGAAAGTGACAAGAGCACCCAGCTTACACCTGACCTAGCAGAATCTAAAAATGTTCATTCTGACCCAGAGCCTGGACTCTTACACAATAATGGAACTCTGTGTCCCTGCAGGTAGGTAATATTACAAGATTAATCATGTGGCCCTGGTACACTTGCAAGTTCCGTGGGAACTTAAAGTTCTCATTCAACCATAGATCCACACCAGACATTCTCTCTCCCTGAACTTTTCCATTACTAGGGCTCTCCTTGGTCATTAGAGCTCACAATTTTTCTAATGGCATTTTAATTTTTTGAACAGCTTTAGATTTATGTAAGAATTGCAGAGATAGCACAGAGAAATGACACACACTTCACTGGGCTGTACAACCAAAATGAGTGTTAGGTGCAGCTTCAACATTTGAACCTCAGAGGGGTTTGAATGGCTGAACTTCCAAGTTCTGCTCCCCGCAATGTCCTGCAAATAAAGTCCCCTAGACAAACAGCCTTGCTTATTAAATGGGCTGAATGAAGTTCCTGCTTATCTCTGAGTAGTGGCTTTGAGTTCCCTGCCAGCTGTGGAATTATTCAAATAATTGAATTTGAATTCAATTCAAATGGCTTCCTTTGGGAGCCAGGGGATGCTTTGTTCTCCTGATGCTGCCATGCCCATTCTCCACAGCTCCTGGTGGTTCGCTCCTTCCTCAGTGCAAACCCCAGGTGGTGTCCTCTTATTAGCGTCTGACATTGGAATGGGGTTCTTGGTACAACAATTGAACAACATTGATGCACTGGGCTAAACCGAAATCTATACGTACTCAGATTTCCTAAGTTTATGTGGTATTCTTTTTCTATTCCAGGATATTATGTACCTATAGTCATCATGTGTCCTTAGGCTCCTCCTGGCTATGACACTGCGTCAGACCCTGCTTGTTTTGGTGACCATGACAGTTTTGAGGACCACTGGTCATGTGTTTTGTGGAATGTTTCTCTATTGAGACTTGTCTAATGTCTTTCTCGTGATTTTACAGAGGTTTTGGGCTTGGAGGAACACCACACAAGCAGAGTACTGTCTCATCATGTCACTTCAAGGATCTGTCTTACCAACACAACACCACTGCTGGTGCTAACTCGATCGCCTGGCGGAGGTAGTGTTTGTCAGGATTTTCCACCATGGAATTGCTCTCCCCCTGCCTTTTCACGCCATACCCTTTAGAAGGAAGTCAAAACACACAGCCCGCACTTAAGGAATGAAGAGTTACACTGTATCCTATTGAGGGATACATAACATTGTCTTGAAATTTTCTACCAAGGAGACTGTCTATTTTCCTCTATCTACCAGTCTATCAGTCTATCTATCAGTCTATCTATCATCTATCGATCAATCATCTATTTCTATACAGAGTCATGGATATTTATTTTATAGACTGTGTATAATTCAATGCTACTTTATTTATTGCTCAGATCATTTCGGCTTTGGTCACTAGAAGCTCTTTCATTGGATGTTGGCTCCTCTGTCCACATATCACTATGTTTATGTGTTCGTGTGGGGTTTTTTGTTTGTTTTTGTTTGACTTTCTGGCACCACAGGATGCTAAGGATAATCTTGTCTATTTTTTACTTCAGTCCCAGAATTAGTCATTTCTCCGGGGAGACTTGGCTTCTTGTATCTGAGGGTGACATTATATACTGAGATCTGGCAGCCACAGGTGCTCCTTGCTACTGGGCTCTCTCATTATCACCAAAAACATTCAGCTAACAGAGCAAGGAAATAGATGTGTGTCTACTAACCCATGTATATACACATATATATATATAACTATGTATGTGTATATACACACACACACACACACACACACATAATCATGAGAATATATTTTAAGCTAAACATGAATTTGTGTGTAATTATTCGGTTCCAGTATGCATGTACAGTAGTACCTGAATTGTTAGCCTGCACCCCGCAGGGAACAACTTTATCAGCTGAAGCCCAGTGCTTCTATACAACTCCTTCAGCCTTTATGCTTATGGACGCTACTCATTTCTGAAGCACTTTAGCTCAGCACGCTTTTGCCTCCTCTTTATGTTACATTATTTTATACATTTATACATGTACTACCGTCCAGTATTTTGCCACATTCTGCATCCCATCCCAGTATTCCTATTAATGATGGTTTGAAATGTGCAAATGTGTAAAAAGTCTCTGTTGGGGCACCCAGGTGGCTCAGTAAGTTAAGTGTCTGCCTTCGGCTCAGGTCGTGATCCCGGGGTCCAGGGATCAAGTTCCATGTCCATCGGGCTCCCTGCTCAGCAGGGAGTCTGCTTCTCCCTCTGCCCCCCATCCCTCACCTGTCTTGTGCTCTCTCTCTCAAATAAATAAAATTTTTTTTAAAGAAAGGCTCTCTCTCCTTTTTGCAACTTCAGTATTCAGAGAGATTTTTCTTATATTGTTAGAAATCACCTCTCTATTGTTTAGAACATTTGTTGCTTTTTATGTTCTCTGGTGTTGCACAGATAATATCTATTTTTTTAGTATTTGGTGGTTCATCAGACATTCTTTGAAAATAGCTCTTCTGGGGGCTCCTGGGTGGCTCAGTAGGTTAGAGCCTCTGCCTTCGGCTCAGGTCATGTTCCCAGGGTCCTGGGATCGAGCCCCACATCAGGCTCTCTGCTCAGCGGGGAGCCTGCTTCCTCCTTTCTCTCTCTCTGCCTGTCTCTCTGCCTACTTGTGATCACTGTCTGTCAAATAAATAAAATAAAATAAAATAAAATAGCTCTTCTGTATTCCTAATTTTTCTCTAGAAAAGAGGAAGAGACCCTGTGTTGTGCTACATGTTAGGGTGACGTGATTCCCAGTGTTCTTTTGAGATAGTATCCTTTTTTGTCATAACATGCCCCAAATTGAGCTTGTTTACAAGTGGGCTTGTTTTCCAGGGCCTTCTGATATGAGACCAGATAAGTTTCAATTTTGTTGTTGTTGTTATAGTTGTTGTCATTATTACCGCATGGTATTTTTTCTGGATTTGGACCCAGGCTCCTATACTAACTATATTTCTATGTTACAGAATTCTCTCAAGTTGTTCTTCTTCATGTGTAAATTACTTTCTTATGTATAACCTAATACTGCATTTACAAACACTGGTAATTCCCTTCCCCTCCCATTTCCCTACAGCATTTGAAATACCAGGTAGAGGTTCTTCCGACTTAACTCATCACGATTGGAGAGCTGATAAAGTGTTGAAGCAGAAGAGGGTTGATGCAGAAAATATGCATTTGGGAGATCAGTCTGACATCTGTTATACAAGATGAATGAGTTTCTTCATTCACCAAATATTTACTGAGCATTCACAAAGTGCCAAGCACTGTTACAGGCACTGAGGTTACAGCAGTAAGCAAAACAGACAAATTCCCTTCTCTCATTAAGTTTCGGTTCTAATGCAGAGCTACAGCTGGTATACAGACAATAGAGTAGGCACACATGATATGTCTTGTAGGAATAGATTTTATTAAGAACTTAAGCAGCATAAATAGAGATGGATGGAAACGGGGCCCAACTTAATATAGGATGGCCACGGATAGGCTCTCTGACAAGCTATTTTTTAAGCAAGGCCTGAAATGAAATGCATGCATGCATACATAAGGAGAAAGAACATTTCGGTTTAAGGAGCCACTAAGCACAAAGCTTCTCAGACAAATCAGATGTATCCCAAATCAAATTGAGGAAGAGCATGGAGGCTAATGTGGACTTGATGCCACGGAGAAGCCCCCTAAGAACCTGTCTGAGTTCTTACTCCACTCTGTCACTACGCCTGCCCCATCAAACCCTCTTCCCTTCCTCCTTTTCAAAAGACCACTGTGGTGAGGCTAAGCATGCAATTTAAAGACCCAGCTAGGACATCTTTAGAAATGAGCAAGAGAGCTATTGATAATTACACTACATACAAACGTAAATGGGATTGTCCTGGCCAAACTAGAATATGTAGTCATCCTACTTATGTCCACATAAACAGAAAATTTTAAGCTAGAACTGACTCATATTTTTGATCCATGTTTTCTTCAAAGCAGGGAAAGAGTAATGTCTATCTTCATTGGCAAGTGAGGCAAAGAACTCAACCATCTTCTCTTAATACAACGATGAAAAGGAAGTGATACCAAGCAATTTTGTTCCCATTAAAATAAGCAACAAATTCATAACCTGCCATGTATGTGTTAGAACCGCTTTAGAACAAGACTTAATAGTGGGGAATAAATCAAGGAGAGCACAAAGGACTCTTAATTCCTTGAATATTTAGATGAACAACAGTAGCATTTTAAGAAATAATGCAGTTGGATACATATTGGTTACACAGCAGTGAGGATGGCTTTAAACACAGGATATCATCTGAGTTGGATTGGATAAGTGAAGTCTTCTGGATTGACATGGGCATTGCTGGTGGATGCCACAGTAAAGGATGACATAACGTAACGAGAAGCTATAGATGGGAGGGAAAAACAAAGGGTTGTTGGCAATGTTCATATCCACAGCATGGGGAAGGCAGAAGAGGGGACAGACATGGAAAAGAGTGGTCGAAAGGCAGGATGGCAGGAGGGCATTCTATCAGAGAAGCCATGGCTTGGACGTTTTTGCACTTCTCCCTTGTTCTATGCTCTGTACCCCCATCTGTGGACACCAGAAAGCACAAATCATGCAAAACAGAGGCATCTGGTTGACCCATCCATAGAGGAGGCAATGTGGAAAGACCAGAGCACGGTGAAGAAAAATCAGAGCAAGGTGACGATGGAGATGTCCACACCAGAAGCACCTGTTAGAGCCGGCTCTGTTCCTGGCTAAAAATGTGAATTGGTAAAAAAAAAAAATAATAATAATATTAATCTTGGTTTTTTCATCTCTAAAAATGGAAATAATAATCCTTGTACAAACCGCATCATGCACTGCTCTATCACTTGAAATATTACAGAGAACGTGTAGTGAATGATGAAACCTTTATGATGAAACCTTTAGAATATGACAAGAAATATGACCCTTGTGAGGTTTAAGAGAGGCAAATGTTGCCCTCCAATCCCTTGGTTTTAGAAGTCATAGGTTTGTGTGATTAAGTCTTTTATAAGTAAACTGAAAAAAAGAGAAAGAGAGAGACTAGCATAGTAACCTTATGACATTCTGCACGGCTTCTGAGTATGGTAGACAAGTCCCTGAACCTCTCTGTGACTCAGTTACCTCCTCTGTGACATGGTGATGATATTCCTGAGCTCTCATGGGATGGGGGCAACGTATGTGAAAATGGGCTGACACTCGGTGAAGACTCAGGGACAGAGACCCTTAGACTGATTATTTGCACATGTCCAGTGATGAGAGGGAGGGGGGATGGTTTGGGGCCGTTGAGAAGGAAGAAACCAAGTGGCGCTCTCCAGTTTCCACGGACACTCCAGTCCAGCTCACCGGCGTCAGAACAGAAGCGACCGTCCTACAGGAGAGACCCGCACTGCTGTTTAAGGCAGTTTCTCTGCTGCTAACGCGTGTGCAACAGAGTTGAAGGGAAGGTACAGCTGCAGACATCATGTGAACTAGTGAGGTCAGATCACTGCTCCTGAGTCCTGCCCTTGGGTCTGTCTGAGTTGTAAGATCCAGGAGGCAAGTTGGCCCTTTGTTAGGCTTCCTTTCAAGACTGAGCAAGGACCTGACAAAAAATAATTTGTGACTTGAAAGAGAGGAAGAAATCTTGAGATTTTCACACCTAAATATTAAACTTAGACTCCCAATTATGTAGCTCTCAGAGCTCTGTAGCTTTCCAGTGACACCACAGGCAAACCACACCACCTTCTCTGGACTCTGTATCTTTCTTTTAAAATTTTTTTTTAAAGATTTTATTTATTTCTTTGACAGACATCACAAGCAGGCAGAGAGGCAGGCAGAGAGAGAGCGGGAAGCAGGCTCCCCGCTGAGCAGAGAGCCCGATGCGGGGCTCGATCCCAGGACCCTGAGATCAGGACCTGAGCCGAAGACAGAGGCTTTAACCCACTGACCCACCCAGGTGCCCCTCTTTTAAATTTTAAAAATGAAAAGAATGCCCACCTTCCCAAGCGAGGTGGTTCTGGAAGAAATTAATGTTATGCGTGTGGGATCTGTGAGGGAAAAGCACATTGTTTAGAGAAGTTTTGGTGCTTCCACGGATTATCCTGTGTGTTGACTGTGACGGTGTCTTCTGAGTTAAAGTCCAGCCACTGAGCCACAGGCAGGATGTTCGGGCCGTGTATCATCACACTGCCTGTTCCCCAGGTGGTGAGGTTTGCAGACTGTCCACTAGCGTAGCCATCCTCAGTGCTCGGTTAGCGGTACCCTCCGTCTGCCCTTTCTTAAAACCAGAGAAACTGAGGTTCCTGGGTGGCTCAGTGGGTTAAAGCTTCTGCCTTTGCCTCAGGTCATGATCTCAGGGTCCTGGGATCGAGCCCCGCATCGGGCTCTCTGCTCAGCGGGGAGCCTGCTTCCTCCCCTCTCTCTCTGCCTGCCTCTCTGCCTACTTGTGGTCTCTGTCTGTCAAATAAATAAATAGAATCTTTAAAAAAAAAAAAAAAAAGAGAGAGAGAAAGAAACTCCGTGCTCCTAGTGCTGGGAGGCATCTGAGAAGTCTTCCCAGACGCTGTTGTGTCAGACTCAGCCTGAGGGTGGAGCTCCCTTAGCTGCAGATCTATCCCCCCTCATCTGGCACCGCCTTCCTCCCCTGAGCTTGTAAGGATGAATCCCAGAGTGTCATGGGCTCACAGGGCGCCCTCTCCATCCGGCAGATGGATGTAACAGGCAGAATCCGGGGGAGGCATGTGGGTGGAGGGCCCTTTTCTAGGCTGGTGAGGACTTTGACACTTGAAAAGGCAAAGGTTGAGCTGCAGATTGGGACTTGACAGCAAAATTGAGGGGAGGGGGTACAGAGATTCCCCATCTACCACCCCCAACACATGCAGAACCTCCTCCTTTATCAACATCCCTCCCGCCCCCCAGAGCAGGACATTCATTGAAACCGATGAGCCCATCGTGAACGTCATCATCACCCAGAGCCCACGGTTTGCGTTCCGGGTCACTCTTGGTGGTGCACACTGCGTGGGTTCGGACAGATGTGTAACGACGTGGGTTCATCAGTATAGTGTCCCACAGAGTGTTCTCACAGCCCTGAAAATCCTCTGGGCTCCAGCTCTTCGTCCTCCCCTGACCTCGAGCACTCGCAACCACTGATCTCCGCACTTCGTCTTCTCCAGGATGCCGTCTAGCTGGGCTCCTAAAAATGTGGTTTCCTCACGCTGGTTTGTCTCACTCAGCACTGCACAATGAAAGCCCCTTGACGTCTGTCCATGGCTTGATGGCTCATTTCCCTTACTACTGCCTGACATTCTTACCATTCATTTTTTGTTTTCTGCAGGGGATGTGGATTGTTCTTTACCGTCATATGCATCCCAGTCAGCTCTCTCCGGTTCCCCACCTTCAGACCACCCACGTACATTATCCACATTCCTGCTCTGAGTCCTAGGAAGGGAAGGGACCTTGTTGACTTGGTTACCCTGTAAGAGCGTTTTCCCCACTGTTTATCCTATAGCAGGAGCTATGCTTTTGGAGAGAGGAGGAGGGAGAGAGGAAGGACAGAAATAAGGCAGGAGAAAGGAAAGAACTAATCCTTATTCAGTTACTACTTCAACCACCATTCATAAGGTAGTTCCTGATATTTCTGTATTTTTTTTAAAGATTTTATTTATTTATTTGACAGAGAGAGACACAGTGAGAGAGGGAACACAAGCAGGGGGAGTGGGAGAGGGAGAAGCAAGGAGCCCGATGCGGGGCTCGATCCCATCAGTATTTTCTGGTCACATTATCTTTTTTTTTTTTCAAGAATCCTTGTAAATGAGATAGTTTAAGGAAATTCCAATTTACCATGGCTTTTTTTTTTTTAAGATTTTATTTATTTATTTGACAGAGAGAGAGTCAGCAAGAGAGGGAATATAAGCAGGGGAGTGGGAGAGGGGGAAGCAGGCTCCCCACTGAGCTAGGAGTCTGATGCGGGGCTCGATCCCAGGACCCTGGACCACCATCCGAGCTGAAGGCGGACGCTTAACAATGGAGCCACCAGGTGCCCCCCAATTCACCACGTTTAACAGACAGCCTATTTTACTCCTCTGGAATTAGTGGCTCATTTCTCAAACTGTAAATACAGAGTTAATTACTTACTGAAGTCAGATGAGGCTGTGGTTGGTCTGCCGGTTCTATCACTGTGCTTTCAGATCTGCTTGTCTGAGATGAGGAACGGGACACAGATTGTGGGTGTGGCCACTGATGCGGGAAACAAAGGCAGAAGAGAAAATAATTAAATTTCCTTATAGCCCACTGACAAGTCCTTGAAATAGGCAGAATGACATTCCTGTGGGAACTCAACTGCCTTCATGTTGACACTTTGCTAAGGGCAAAAGGCAATCCTAGCCTGACCCTTCCACCTACCCCCACCCCCAACCAGATTCCTATAAGTCTACTTTAACCTATAAAAATTCCTTTGGAAACTTCTTTTATCTCTAACCACCCCCCAAGATACATGCTGGCAATCATCCCCAAGCATATGGCCACTGATATACATCTGAAGGGTATATGACTAGGGTTTTATGAGACAGTGAGAAACGACCTTTCCCCAATAACAGCGAGCCCCCTCAAGGTCCTGGAAACCTGGCTTCCAAAATTCCTTGGAGAGTTACGCTCTCCCTAACCCCCTCCCAACTTAAAATTATATAATGGGCCACTCTTCACGACCCCAGTGTGGCTCTTTCCGCCCACGGGTTCTGTCCCCGCGCTTTAATAAAACCACCTTTTTGGACTGAAGACTTCTCAAGAATTCTTTCCTGGCTATCAGCTTCGAGTCCTAATGTTTTTCCTACTTCAGCCATGACAGGATTATTGTTCGATTTGACATTCACAAAGCAGATACCAGGTGAGCTTGGGGAAGAGTGAATTAAAGCTCTTCGGAGACAAAGACCCGTGTTTGTATTTTTACACAAGACACACATAGGGTGTGTGTGCATGTGTTGGTGTGTGTGTGAACCACTCATTCATAGACACACCTGACACAAGGAGGAAAATGCACATGAAGAAGACCTGTTCTCTCTCAAACTTGTAAGTTTCTTTCCTTTTATGTGTACATTGGGACAGATATACTCAATCTCAATACCCTATCTCATTTGCAGGCTAGACAGCAAACATTATGTTCTGATTTTCACCACGAGATGTTCAGTCTCTGATCTCATGCACATCCTAGTGTAATTAGTTGGTGGGTGTGGTGGGTGAGCCCTGGGAAGCACTGGGATCCCAAGATCTCCTCTCGTGGAAAACTTCTGTGTGACTCTGGGCAAGTGGCTTTTTTCCCTGCCTACCAGAGGGTCTTGTACCCACCCAGGACCCCCCACCCCGGCCACCTCACAGGGGACCTTGAGATTCAGATAAATAATGGCATCATTAGGGCTCTGAAAACCATATAGCACTGTCCAAGCTTAAATGTTTATTAGTAACCCTTATGGACCATCACTCCTGTTTTGCTTCTGTCTCCTGCCCAGGTAAAATAAAATAAGCACCAGCTAGACCCCAAATTTCTCCCCTCTGATGGCTAATATGAAGAAGTTCCTACTGTTTTTCCTTGCATTTGATGAATTTATTCTATTCCTTATAACAATTTTTTTTTAATTTTGAAAAGGCAAAGTCTCCTTGCTTCCCACTTGAGGCACTCACGATGTCTTGAATAGATTCAAAGGGTCAGACTCACCCCTGGAATAAATTAATTTTGTGACCTTAGGTCATCACTTTTGCCGGCTCTTGGTTTCTTTAGCATTAAAATTAAGTTGTAGGAGTAAATGATTTCTAATGTCATTCCAGCTCTGAAATTATATGATGCTGATAGCTAAAAAAAAAAATCCATCAGTTTGCTAGAATACATGATTAACTGCTGCTTCAAAGAAAATCTTGAACCATTTTAAATAGGAGCTTTTAGAAATGCTTCCCGTTCTTCCTAATTGGTTTATGAGCAACTTAAAACTTAGAGTACAAAGAAAACCACAAATTTTGCCTTCAACTGTCCTAAAGAATGTTCTTGTCATTTGCTCCTTTTAAGATTCCTAGATATAGAATTAATATAAATTACAAGTAGGACAATTAGCCTTGAAGTTGAAGTAACCCATGTGTTAATATTGCTAGAATTTGTGTATAAAATTAGCTGGCACTCAACATTTGTTACTTTAAGGAAAAGTTCAAGATTCCTACTGACTTGCTAATTGTGAGCGACGAGGAACTTAGATTTGTGTCGGGAGTCTTTCTTTCATGTTTTCTCTGTGAGCCTGATTACCTTGGCAAGACACAGAAAACACTTCGTGCTTGGTTTATATCTCAACCACCTTTGCAAGGATTCTTCCTTAAAATGTCCTAGTGAAATTGGTCAGCCTTGGATGTCCCATTAAATGGAAAAATTAAATGCCCATGCAACACATTTCTCCCAGGGTTCAGACTTCAAGTGGAAATCACAGCTAAAAGTAGAATAGGGAATGATCTGAGTCCAAGCTGGGAGTCATGAGCACCTGAGATGAAAAATGGTCTCATTCAAGTCCCAGACTTGCTACACAACTAATTTAACTTTCACACAACTGCAAAGTACCATTGGGAGAAACAAAGTATTATAAAAACATCCCTGTAACAGATTTTAAAGAATGTTTTCTTTGTCATAAATCTACTTTGTCTTCCACAAATAACTTCCATTTTGATGAAAAGAGGATTCAGCACAAAGTATGGTAGGCAAGACATGAAAAATAATGGTAATAAATAAAAATTAAAATAATAATCAGTTATTATTGCTTTGCTAAATCTAAATCAATTACTTTGCTAAACCTACATAGTCTTCTGTCATTCTAGTAGGAAGACAGTTTATCTTGCAAGTACATTTTTTAAAATAAGAACAAGTTTTCAGATGTCTATTCTTTCTTAAAAGCAACAACCAAGTGGATTCACCTGTCTTACTGAGCTTTAGAGTTATGTGGCAAACAAGAGATTTAGATGTCAGCTGATACTTTGTTATCTATAAATTTCTTTCATTTAGCCTATTTGGAATGAAATCATCCTGGTAGTTTTCCCATTAATGAGACTGTGAAGGGAGAAGAGCGTTTAATTTGTCAATAATTCAGATTTTCAAAAGAATTCCAGATATGAAAGAGTTTCTGTGTTTAATTCGGCTTAAAATATATTTGCAGACTTCAGAGGAGGAAGAGAAAAAGGGAAAGGAGTATTCATTTAGAAGATACTATAAATTATATTTTCATGCATGTGTGTTGATTTGCAGTTCAAATGCATATGTGATAACTATCTAGATTTTCATAAAATGAGTTTAATTTAATAGAAGCTAATTTTGTTTATAAGAACCTATCCAGTGCAGAGAGAGACACCTCAGAGTAATGGTTTAGAAAGGTAAATATGAGTTACAGCTGATGAAGGAAATGCAGCATCTCTGAGAGTTGTTACTCTGGTAGGCTGAACAGAACACTCCAGTATCCTGCCACCCACAGGAGAAAACCAACCAATGCATTCAGTGCATTCTTAGTGACCAGAGTGTCTCCAGTGGCCCACGGGCTGTTTCATGCAGTGCCTTGGGATAGGCAGTGTCTTGGGAAACAAAAGTATTTAGTGACTGATTGATTCCATATAAGGTATTACCAGCGCCTTAGACATCTGGCTTTGTTTGTGTAATTCAACCTGCGAGCGAGGCCGTCCAACTATTTGGAAGCGTCCTCATACTTCTTGACACCATGAAAAAATATTTTGGGAAGTTTTAAGTGACTAACAAGTACTGATAAATAATGGATGTTTAAGCATGCAATGAAAGTGGTCCATGTAAACGATGGGATAGTATTTAGGGCTAAATAGAAATGAGCTCTCAAGCCATGAGAAGAGGTGGCAGAGTTTTGAATGGATGGGGCTCAGCGAGAGAGGCCGGTCCGAAAGGCTCCGCACGCTGTAGGATTCTAGCCATAGACCTCCTGGAAGAGGCACAAGTACGGGGACAGTGAAGAGATCTCTGTTTGCCGGGACTGGAGGGCACAGGGGAGGGAGAGGTGGAACACAGAGAATTTTCAGGGCAGTGAGACTGTTCTGTGTGATGTTACAATGATGGATACATGTCATTACACATTCGTGCAAACCCAAAGAACATGCAATGCCAAGGGTGACCTCTAATGTAAACCGTGGGCTTGGGATGATAATGGCGTGTCAATGCATGATCATCAGTTGTAACAAATAGACCATCTGGTGGGGGATATTGATGATGGGGGAGGTGGTACACATGTAGGAAGGGATATATGGGAACCCTCTGTGCTTTCTACTCAATTTTGGTGTGAACCTAAACCTACTAATGTGTGTGTGTATAATGTATGTCTGTGTATAATTTGTTTTATATATTAATACATTTATATGTGATGTATTCATATACATTAATATTACATATATTGATATTTATTATGTATTATATATGTATATGATAGAAGGAAAATGTAAATACAGCCATTCAGGTCTTCTTGTTGTTCACATTATTATATTTAAAGTATAAGTCCTGCTATATAGGTGAGCCCATCTTGAAAGTAGGATGTTTAGTAGACTCAGTAAGAAAATAACTAGAAAGGTTCTGTTAAAATACAACATATCCTGTATGTTATGTTTGAAAAAAGCATCTAGTTTAAGAAATTGTCTCATGAATGGTTCAGAATCCATTCATTCATTACATTGATTGGAAATTTCCAATGTAGCCAGTACTGTTTTAGTGCAATGATCTTGAAATGGCCTGGGGAGAATAAGAACCCTTGCCTTTCTGGACATTTCATTTAGGTGGGGGGTTAGATAAGGTACACATTGGCAAAATGTCTGCTAAGCTCCATAGGAACTGCTTTGGTGGAGTTACAGAAGAGTAAAGAAGATAGTAAGTGGCACGCGGATGTAACTGGAAGTAAGGTGGTCACAACTTCCCTGAGGAAACTGTATGTACGTGAACACGTGAAGGAGGACAGGGACGGTGCAATGTGGACATGGTTGTGGGTGAAGAACATTTTAGGCAGGATATACCGCCAGCGCCAAATGGGTAAGGCGGAAGTTTGCAGAATGGCCGGGAAGCCACTGCACAGGGCTGGGAAGGGCTGGTCCGGTATTAGTGGGACATGCGATCAGAAAGGAACACAAGAGCTCTGTAGACCTAACTTACTGGAGTGTGCAAGTCCGACTGTTGTCAAGTTTTGTCCTTTACATCGTGTGAGGTAGGAAGCCCTGGGCAAGTTTTGAGCAGAACTGAGTGATAGGATTTGATTCGTATTTTTAGGTACACATTTCTGAAGCGCATCTGCTTTTGGAATGACAGAGTAACGTGCAGAAGGGCAACACTGCACAGAAAATCACTCAACAAGCTACATAAACTCAAATAAAATAAAAATAGACAAGCAAAGACATAACTCCCACATGTGTATGCCTCGCAAAGCATTTATCTTCCGTTCCTTCACTTTCAGCCTCTGTCTTTGGATACAAATACTGTCTCTTGTAAGCCGCATGTCGTAGGTCTTGATTTGGAACCAGTCACACAGACCTCTGCACTTGAATTGAAATGTTGAGCTTATTCATACTTAACGTGACTATCCATCTGGCTGGAAGCATGCCTCAATCTTGTAGTTACCCTGTACGTATTATGTCCTATGCGTTTTGTTCTTCTGTTCTTCCGTATGTGTCAGGCAGGTAGTTATGGGACGCTACTTTTATTTCCTCTCTTGCTTCTTTTAGCTACAGTGTTTTATTATTAGTTTGAGTGGTTGCTCTGAGGATTACAATGATTTTTAAACAAATTTGTTGATATATCATCACCATATAAATGTATATCTTTAATGTGTGTGTTAGTGTTTTAATACACATGAACATTGTGAAATGATCACCACTATCAAACTAATTACTGTGTCCGTCCCCGCTATGTAGTTATCATCGTGTGCGTGTGTGTGTGTGTGTGTGTTTGTGTGTGTGGTGAGAAGATTTAGTTTACCCTCTAAGCAAATTTCAAGCATACAATACAGTATTTTTATTATCTTCAAAATTTACTCATCCTTCATAACCGAAAATGTGTACCCTTTGACCAACATTCCCCTCCCCCACCTTCGGGCAACCACCGTCCTCCTCTGCCTTTGTGAATTTCACAATTTCAGATTCTACATATATGTGGGTTCAGGCAGTATTTCTCTTTCTGTGTCTGGCTTATTTCACTCAGTGTGATTTCCTCCAGCTCTATCCATGTGGTCACATATGATGGAATTTCCCACTTCCTGTAAGGCAGAGCCACTGTGCATGTATTGGACAGAGGTATCCATTTCTCATCTTTTCCTTATCCATTCATTCATTGAGGGACATTTAGGCTGTTTCCATATCTTGGTTGTTGTGAATAATGCTGGAATGAGCCTGGGAATGTAGCTGTCTTTTTGAGATCCTGATTTCAATTCCTTTAGATATATACCCAGGAGTGGGGTGGCTGGATCGTACGGTAGTCACTCTATTTTCAATTTTTTGAAAAACATCCATATTGCTTTCCATAATGGCTGTGCCAAGTGACATTCCCAACAGCAGTGTACAAGGCTTTGTTCTCTCTGCATCCTTGCCAACACTTGTTGCCTTTTGTCTTCTTGATGATAGCCACTGCAGCAGATGTGAGGTGAAATCTCTTTGTGGTTTTGACGTTTTCCTGATGACTAGTGATGCTGAATGCCTGTTCTTATACTTGTTGGCCTTTACATTTCTTCTCTTGAAAAGTGTCTATTTAGGTCCTTTACCCCTTTTTAAATCAAGTTATTTGCATTTTTTGGTGTTGAGTTGTATGAGTTTGTTATATATTTTGGATATTAACCCCTTATCAAATATGTGGTTTGCAAATATTTTCTCCCATTCCATGGGTTACTTTTCTTTTTATTGATTGTTCCCATGGCTGTGCAGAAGGTATTTATACTTACATTCTTATATTTGTTTTTAAACACACACCAGGGGTATCCAAGTGTCTAGAGCTCAGTCAAGTATTAAGCCAAGGTTGTATTTAAACACCGCAAGTTTGTATAGCTAGTCTGTGTTTTGGTTGGGAACACATTCAAGGTCTCATCTCCCTTTGCTTTCCCTATCCCGGGCTGTACTGGGTCTCTTGAGGATGTGCACACCTGTGTGAGTCAGTCAGCCAGAGATGTTTGCAGAGTGTATCTCTACTCTTCTCTTCTCCCATAGGCAGGATCTCCCCCCTGTGTTTCTGGCTGGTCTTTCACTGGTTCCAACACAGAGACCACAACCTCCTGGAAGTTTTCATGTTTATTTCTGCTTGAGTTCATGACTTTTCACTTGGCAAGGCATGGGTTTGCCTTCCCAACCCAAATGTAATTTATCAGATTATGTAACAAATCTTATGGCGGCAGATTTACACCCATCATTGATGAAACTGAGCATTGAAAGTAATTGGGTCCAGACAAGATGTCTTTGCCTTCCCCATTTTTATCCTAAACTCTCATTTAGCTTTCTAAAAATAAATGCTTCTCAATTTGTGTCTTCTTTTGGTTGATTTCCAGAGTCAGGGAACTGTTGCTTTTGATCTACACGCACCCCTCTATGCTTAAGCGTTTTATGATAACTACACCACAGAAGGTGCTAAACACAAAAAGTAGATTATAGTGTCCATGTTGAGAGGATGAAGCGAAAGCAGTGATTTGTGTTAGATTTTATTTAATAAATCATGGGGCACTTGGGTGGCTCAGTTAGTTGAATGTCCGATTCTTGATTTTGGCTCAGGTCACGATGTCAGGGTCATCAGATCACCCCCATGTTGAGCTCCATGCTAGGTGTGAAGCCTGCTTAAGGTTCTCCCTCTTCCTTTGCCCCTCCTCCCTGTTCCTGCTCTCTCTATATATATAAATAATAAATAAAAATTAAAAAATAATAAAGCAGAGCAGCATATGTTATCCCTAGTGGTACCACTTATAATCACAAAATCACTTATAGCTACAAGTTAATTGTAACATAATAAAGATGCTTGATTAGGAAGAAAGGGAGATATAGAATACAAATTAGTTGAGAAAGAAAAAGAATTAAAATGGTTTGTAAACCCTACTGTACCCAGTGTTGGACATAGAATATGTATGCCTAATGCTGATTATAATAGACACACTTCAAATATACTGAGAATAAATAAGTATTTTGAGAATAAAAATTGGAAAATGAAAGGATATAAAAGGAATCAAATGCAAACACTACAAGAAATATTCCCACCATCCTATTACCAGACAGAGTACATTATGGAAAGGAGAATTACTTGAAAAAAATGGGGTGACATTTCAAAGTGATTAAGTTGCTAACTCACCTGGAAGATATAAGAACCAAGTCTTTATGTACATAATAATATAACTCCAAAATATATCAAACACAATTTTACAGAAAAAGAAGAACCACAGTGAGTATTAGAAATATTTTTGAAAAGAATAATAATGAAGATTTATGGAATCTTTGTGGAGACACCAAGAACTATACCCAGAAGAAAATTTATACCTCTAAAACGAAGATGACAACAAAAGAGAAGTTGAAAGTTACTAAGTACCCATTTTAAGAATTTTCAAAAAGAATATTCTGAGTTCAAAAATTGAACTCAGAATAAGTAAAAAGAAAGAATAAAGAAAAGAGCAGAATAAAATCAGAAAATAGCATACAGAAAACCAAACAAACGAACAAAAACCGGTGAGGTAAAAATACCAGTGAGTATTTGAAAACCTTAGTACAAATTGATACACCCTAGCAAGGCTGATAAAAAGACAAAGCACAAATGAATACATATAACTAAAAGTGGATTACAAGATGGAAACTGTAATTTTTGCAGACATTAAAAAAGAGTTAGGCATACCATGCCAAATAATTTAAAACTTTAAGGTACAGTGGCCAAATTTGTGGAAAAAGTACAGTTACTGACGCAAGAATAGACAGAAAAATCTGGACAACTCTACATTCAGGACGCTGAAAATAAAACTAAAGACTTCCCTAGGAAGAAGCCTCCAGAATCCCATGACTTGCCCAGTGAGTTTCTCCAAATGTTTATAGAAGGGGTGATGGTAGTATTTCTCATCATCTCTTACAGAAATTAAATGGAAAGAAAGGGGACATTTCCAACACCTTTTATAGAACAACACAACTCTGAAAGCCACAATATGACAAAGGACATGGCAAGTAGATAAGCTGGAAAGTTACAAGCTTGTTGCCCTTACGAAAACAGAGCAAAAGAAAAAAAAACTTAGCAAATTTAACTGAGTGATCAAAAAGACAATACCAAATCAAAATCTGGTGTTTATTCCTGGAAACATTTCCTTTGCTTTTTTTTTTTATACTTGCTAATTGATTGACATAATCTTCCTCATTAAGTACATAAAGGAGCACAAATCATTAAGCTCACTTCAGTGGCTGCATAAAAAGCATACATAGAATAGAACCCAAAGCTATCAATTATGAAGCATTAACAAAGCATAAGGAAAAAAGAGAACTAGCTCAGTCTATAAGAACTATCCAACAACAATAAGAAAAACACTGTATTGTACATCATACTTCCTGGTAAGTTATGAAAATGTTTCTTCTGTGATCCCGAGTGAAGTGGGAGGCCTTCTGTCACCACTTGTATTCAGAATTGTACAGGAGGTCACAGAGAAACAAAGCACGGGATGGTGGTGGAAGGCATGCAGGTTCGAACATAAGGAAGGAGAATACGATTTTCGAAAAGTCCGAAAGAATATGCAATCTATACGAATGGAAGGCACAACTTTGACATAATTGCCGGTATAAGGCCAGATAAAAATTAGTTTTATTTCTATACACTAATAGCAAATAATTAGAAAATGAAATATTAAAATGATAGAATTTACAAGGTATCATAAAGCATCAAATAAATGTGAATATATCTGACAAAGGTGTGTAAACGCTATACTCAAAAAACTACAAGACAAGTGAATTGAAGAAAACCTAAAGAAATGGAGGGATATACAACGCTTCTTGGATCAGAGGACTTGTATGTGCAGACTCAGTGGCCCACGTACTCATTCAAACACTCAATTTTGCAATTCCAGCAAAAGTCCCAGGAGCTAGTTTGTATGTGTATGTGTGTATGTTTGTATGTATTTATGTGTTTGTTGACAGGGACCTACTGATTCTGAAGTTCATATTAGAATTCAAAGGGTCAAGAATAACTTAGATCATTTTGAACAACAAGAACCAAGTTGAGGGATTTTTTGGTATCAAAGATCAAGACTTATTATATGGGTAGAATCTTGAAGACTGCAGGATTGGCACAGAGGTAGATGGATGGATGCAACAGAACGAAAAGCTCAGATACAGACTCGGGAAATGTTTTGTCATTTGATTTATGATGATCGTGCCCCTCTGGTGAAGTACAGAAGGATCTTTTTACAGTGAATGATACTAGGCCAACTGGAGATTCATTTTTAAAAATCCTGACACATGAGATTATATGTAAAAATCTATTCCAATTACTTCAATAAGTTTTACGAAATGTGATTTGACACCAGTTACTTACATGAGATGGAAAAAAGGACTAACCATAAGGGAAAATACCAATAAATTATACTGGACTGATACTTTTTAACATAGAAAGACTATTAAAGTGAGTGAAAAATCAATCCAGGGAGTGGGGCGTGATATTAGTAATACTCATATCTGACAAAAGACATAGAAACAGAGTAAAGAACTTCTACAAACCCTTATAAACACAGATCACCGAACAGAAGGGTAGGCAAAAAAAGATTTCCATGTGGCCAATAAATTTTTTAAAATGCTGACTTTTGTAATCATTAGAATAAGACAAATTAAAACCTGCCAAAGTGGCTTAAATTTTAAATACTGAAAATTCCAAGTGTTTATGAGCCAGAGAAGCAGGCACTGGTGAGAAATTAAACTGGCCTACCCACTCTGGGAAACGTATGAGGTTTCCACCACAGCTGAAATAGTGTATACTTTCTGGGCCAGTATCTCCCTTCTAGAACGTATGAAAAAACAACACACATATTTGATCAGTGAAAGTCATATGTGTCCTCATAACAAAACAGAATAGCCCCAACTGGAAATAAAGAGGATGGTTCATATGGACAAGTGCATTTCGGAGTGTTGACACAAGGGGACTTAGTCATCGATGAGGAAGAGTGACTTTTAACTACAATAGAACAACATGAGTAGAAGAGTTTTGATCTCAGGAAGCCACTCATAAGAGATCATACACTTAGGATTCCGTTCTTTTCCTGTTTCAAACCTGGAAACACTTCATAGAAACAAGTTAGCCTTGTCATTACTTTGGCAGAAGACGTGTTGAACCCAGGGCCTGTCTCCGGGAAGCTCGTGACATGTATCTCTTCTCCTCATGGGGTTATGGTAACGTAAAGGTGTTCACCTGGCAGAGTCCACCAAGCTAATGCGTTACATTCAATATCAAGTTTACTTTTTCTTAAAAGTTCCCTGTGCCTCCTGAGTTGGCAGTGGGAGGAAGGGAGTAGACCAGAGTTTTCCAGTCTTGCGGATGAGTGAGACGGTCTAGACGAGGGCTTTGTGATGGTGGGGAGGAGAATTCTTTGGTCCCAACACACTTGCTGGTGGGATATGGGAAACTGGGGCCAGGAATGGGTCTGGGTTTAGGATGAGCGTCCTGAGGGATGGCCTTGGGTGCCCAACGCTGTACAAAGAGCCGGTTTTGAGCAGAAGGACGGCCAATTGGGTTTAAAATCTGTTGTTTGGCATCCATACATTCAGTATTCAAGTGTAGACATTGAAAATACAGTTGTGTATGCCACCTCAGCGCTGGGGTGTGTCAGATGGTGTTGGTTGGTCAAGAAACGATAACATGCACGTAAGCGTGGCCATGGACTGTAGAACACAGCTGCTCATGACCTCAACGTTGAGGAAAACCAGGTAGGCGTGAGTTTCATGGAGAAGGGGAGGAGAGGGAGTGCAGAGGGTCAGGTACAGACGGCTTTATTAAGGAACGCTGTGTAGAAGGGAGTAGGCAACTTTGGGGATATAGTATGAGACAACTTTTTATTTTTTAAGATAAGAGGAATCACAGTAAGTCACTGCTTCTGGGCTTTCTCAGCAGAGAGAAATGGGAAGAAACGGGTCTGCGAAGCCATTCACAGGCGCGCCTCTGTGACTCTGATTCATCCGTCTGGGACAGGCGTGGGTCTGTGCACACATGCATGTCCCCTGAGGACGCACGCGGGAAAGATTCCTGTTCAGTCTCACAGAGGTCATCCCGGGGTCCCCTGCTTGTCTCAGGCGTCTGTTCACTCTCGGCAGTCACAAACCTGGTCCTCGTTAGCTCCACCGCGTGTAAGCGTTCATTGAGTTTGGATGCACACTGTCAAGTTCGACAGTGGTCGACCTGTACCCCGGTGAGACCCAGGCATTAACGAAATCACAGCTCTGAGGCCCAGTGGCCTTCATCCCAACTCTACGGTGTCGCATCAAGACGCTGCTTTCCCGATGTTCTCCCCCCGGACCAGCATGGTGACGTTTCCCATTCAGAAGAGTTTGGTTGCTTTGTTCGTGTTTATGTGGCATGTTTTGGTTCACCTCACGTGCTGGTTGTTTTTAATTGGTTAGTTTTGGGTATGGGAAGGGTATGTGGAACGTTCCTCTGGTTTTAAGAGTCAGCTGTACAGAGACTTACACTCAGAGAAGTATGGCTCCCTCCTCCTCCCTGCCGATCCACACCCCTTCTCTCCACCCCCTTCCCGCCCACTCCCTACACACAACCTGATGTTATACTTTCTGATTTATTCTCCCTGTGTTTCTTTTTTTTAAGCCTCTAATTCCAGTTAGCTAGTACAGTGTTAAGTTAGCTTTAGGCGTACCAAATAGTGATTCAACAATTCCATACCTCCCTGTATTTCTTTTGCATGAATGAAAATATGCTTATGTATTTATTATATTTATTATATCTTCCTTTTCCCGTAAAAGCTGGCTATAATCACTCTTTTGTGCTTTGCTTGTTTTGCTTAACAGGATACTCTAGTAAAATCACTTCATAGTCATCTATAAAGATCTTTTCTTAAGAGCAGTTGAATAACATTGCACTGTGTAGACATGTCATTGCTTATTAGCTTTTCAAACACTCTCCATATACGGGGACTCAGATTATTTCCAGAAAGTTGGAATTATAAACAATGCTGCTATGAAAAATCTTGTGTTTGAGTTTTTGTAGTGTTGGTGGTATCTTCTAGGTAGATTCTTAGAAGTAGGACTTCTGAGTCAAAAATTAAGCACATGTATAGGTCTTAATTTGGTTGTTTGGGTTTCCTTAGGTATTAGGAAGTTTCCCCCCAGATGGAGTGAAACAATTGGACTTCTCATTAATAATTTATGAGAGTTTCTGCTTCCTGACAGGATCAGGAGCTAACTGTGTTGTCATATAATTTAAAAAAAAATTGTCTGATAGGTCAGAAATACTATCTTAGTGTTATTCTAATTGGTATTTCTCTAAAAATGAGTGAATTTGGACCTCTGCTCATGTGTGAAGAACATTTTTGTCTTTGTGAATTGTCTGTTCATTATATTTTCACATTTTTCTCTTGGGTTTTTAGTTCTCTGTTCTACAGTATTTAAGAGTTCTCTTTGTTAGGGGTATTAGCTCTTTGCCAGCAGTATATGCTGATAATATTTCCTCCCAGAATATCATGTATTTTGATTTTGCTTATGGTGTTTATCTCATGTTTTTTTCTTTTTTTAAAGTAGGCTCCACACCGAGCATGGAGCGCAGTGCAGGGCTTGAACTCATGACCCTGAGATCAAGACCCGAGGTGAGATCAAGAGTCAGATGCTTAACCTACGGAGGCACCCAGGCACCCTTGTCATGCATTTTTAAATTAATATTTTGTCATGTAGCTAAATTTATCAGTATTATCTTTTCTTGTCTTTTCTTGACTCCATGTTTTGGGGTATTGTTAGAAAGCCAGTCCCTACATCAGTGCTAAAAAGAAATTTATACATGTTATTTTCCAGCGTTTCTGTGGCTTCAGTTTTTATGTCTAGTTCCCTAAACTAACATTCTTAGGAATGATGTGAGACATAGATCTAATTTTACACTTTTATAACAACTGTCCATTTGTCCCAGCACCATGTATAAAAGAGTCTTGTCTGTCCCCCTGTGATCTGAGATGCCACTTTGGTTATATCCTAAGGATCCGTGCGTATTTGGGTCTGACCGCAGACTCTGTCTTCCGTTCCACTCGAGTACATGTGCGTTCACGCACTGACACCATGTTTTAGAAATGGAAATTCTATGCTTGAAAATGGGGCAGGTCCCGTTCTTCTCCACGGTTATTCTCTTTCAGAGTTTACCTGGCTTCTCCTTCATGTTTGTTATTCCATGTGAACTTTGTATCAGATCAACTCCGTAAGATTGCTTGTAGAGAGAGAGAGAGGCACCTGGTGGCCCAGTTGGTTAAGCCTCCGACTCTTGATTTCATCTCAAGCCATGATTTCAGTTGTGAGATCCAGACCCACGACGGGATCTGCACTGGGTATGGTGAGTGTTTGAGATTCCCTCCCTCCCCATCCCTCCTCGCCACTTCCTTCTCTGAAAACAACAACAAAACAAAACAAAAACAAAAAAAACCCAAAATGTCTTTTAGATATTTGAACTGCACGGAGCTTAATTTAGGGAGACTAGACAGTTTTAGGCTGCGTTGCCCTCCCTCAGAAAAGGAGATGCTTTCTGTTTGTTCAGTTCTATTCTTGCCTTCTAGGAATTGTTTTCACAGTTTCATGGTTTGGGTTTTGCACAGTTGTTAATACCTTTTTTTCTAATTTTTTGTCTTCTTTGTTGCGGCTTCAAATGTATTTTCTACTATCATGTTTTAAAACTCTTTATTATTCATTCGTATGAAGGCTATAAATTTTTGTATGTTACTCTGATAGCCGGCTACTTCATGGAACTATTGTGATGTTTTGCTGGTTTTATCGTAGACACTCTGGGTTTTACAGGTTGACTGTCCTATCGTTTGCTATTGGGACAGCGTTACTTTTCCTTTACATGTTCTTATGTCTCCAATTTTCTTCTTTTGTCCAGTGGTACTAGCTGATACGCTAAGTAGGATGCCAAATCCTGGTGGAGAAAGTGACCATCCTTATATTTTCCTCATCTTAGTTGTCATGCTGGTCATGATTTTTTCTCCAAAAAAATAAAAAGAACACCAGCTTTTTGAGTAAGTTGTAAATATATCTAAACACACACAAATATTTATATACACATATACTTGTATGTATTTACATCTATATGCAAACATATATACTGATATACACATTATCATGTTAAAGGATCCATCAGTTCCCATTTTCTTAGTATTTTTATCATAAATAAATGTTGGGTTTTGGCAAAGGGTCTCTGCACATTTATGGAGGTGACCATTTATGTTTTTCCCTAAAATTTGTTGATACTGCATGTGATGCTCCGGAATCTGTAGTATTGAACTAAGCTTGAATTTTTTTTTTCAAAGTGGGGATGGATTCTGTTTACTAATATTTGGCTCAGAATGTTTGCATTGATATTCATGAATGTATTGATCTGTAGCTTTATTTCTTTGTCCTGTCTTTATTTGGGTTGGGTATCAGTGTTATAATTGCCCCACTAAAAAAAGAGTTTCCAAAGTGTCCTTCCTCTTTCGACACTGTTGCATTATGTGGAGGCTTAGTGCCTTTTCCCCCTCCCGTAGGAGTATTCCTTCACCATTTTCTCTTTCTTCTATGGAAACTGGTCTTTTAAACTCTGTATCGCTGTGATTTCTTAAGAAACTACCTATTGCATCTAGCAGTGTATCAAATTAATTTATGTAGAAATCATTATGATCACATCATGACTTACTAAAATTTCTTTATTTTCAATAGTTATTTGTACTTCTCATTTCTTACTTCCTATATTTGTACTTTCTTCTTCTTTCCCATTAATTAAAGTAGCTACTGGTTTGTCTCTTTTACTGTTTCTTAAAAAATAATATTTAAATTTATTAATTAGACCTATTTTTCTATCATCTTCTTTATTAATTTGTATGTTTATTTTTACGATGTCATTCCTTATGCTTTTTTGGTTTGGTTGTCATTTTATTTTTCCTATTATTTTGTTTTGGGTATTAAATTCTTCTTTTCATCTTTCAGTTTTATTGATAAAGTACTTAGGGCAATATAGTTTCCTCTGACTATTACTTTAGATGCATCCCCCAAATCTTGATAAATAATGCATTAGGGATGTACTTTTAAAAAATTCTTTAATTTTAGCTTGTTCTTCCTCTTTGACCCAGAAGTGGGTTGATAAGAAGTTTTAAATTTCCAGGTAGAAGGACCTCTGTCATTTTGTTAGCACCTTTGAATTTATTGCATTGTGACCAGAGAACACTGTTTGAAAAGTTTCTGCTTAATGGGAAAGATGTATACTTTCTTTGTGTTCTATCATCACCTTCCATGATCGTGCTGTGAACATGTGTTTGGTCTGTGATCCAAATACAGAATCCAGCGGCTGTTTCCAAGACCCACCCTCCTAATATTGTTGTTGAAACCCTTCATGTCTTCACTGGCTTTATGTCCACGGCCCTGTCTTGGACTGAGAGCAGCATCTTAAAGTCTCCGGTTTGTGTGTTTCTATGTCTCCTTGCATTGTCTGTAGTGTCTGCTTCAAAAGAATGGTTATTGAGTTCCTTGGAGCATAAATAGTCACACATGTTCTGGCTTCATTGTGGATTTTAGCTTTTAGCATTAACAATACCATGTTCTCTTACCCTGATTGCTTTTAACCTTTCATACTACTTTGATTTGGGGACCTTTAATTATTTTTTTGCAGTTTGTGATCTGATCTGCCCATTTATATTACATAAAATGTATATGGAGTATTTTCATTTTTAGGGTGCGTTTGCTCATTATGGTGATTCCTCCCCCTTCCTTCCAGACGCCTTCATTATTGTCCCTGTTCTTGCTACCTGTCTTCCTCCTACTTTTGTTGTCTTGGCCCCCTGTGCTCCCCGCAGTGTTGGTGGTGGGCGGAGCTGCCGAAGGGCATGTAGGATGGTGACATTAGGCTTATTGTTGTTTCTCTTTGTGATCACAGTCATATTTCAGTTGTTTTGGCATTCTCTTCAAGTATATGAAAGGGGTGTGTGTGTGTGTGTGTGTGTGTGTGTTGGTACCGATGTCATATTCAAGTCTGGTGACGGATGGAAAGCACCACAGAACTTGGCACGGATTGTTCTAAGAGTTACTAGAGCACAAGAGACAAACAAAACCAGCAGAAGGAACAGTCACTCGCAGCCAAGCCCAGAAGACCGGGCACCAGCTTCCACAAGCCCTCCCCTTGGAGTCACACAAGACTTGGCCAATTTCTCTAGCAACACACGCAGAGTGGTCCCTGCCAGGGACTCACACGGCCTCTTGTGGAGACTGGTCCCAGAGGCATCCTTAGTCAGCGTGTACCAAAATCCTCAGACTCCGAGACGGAAAGTAGGTGCTCAGCATAAGCCACATTGTAAAAAAGTTTTAAGCCACAGGGAACTGTGTTTTTCATTTAAGGAAATTTCTACATCAGTTGAAGGAATTCTAATTCCCAGTCAAGTGTCCAGATGCTAGGCTGGAAAAGCAGTTTCAGGATAGACTGATTCAAAAGTCTGAAAGGTGGGTAGTCTCAGGCCTGTGCCTGTGGCTTTGTGTGCAGTTTTCACATATATGGTTACTTCACACTGAGTAGAGGAGTCTTGAGTAATTGTTCATCGTTCATTGTATGCCCAATATAGTCCGCCTCATTCCACGTCTTACCAAACAAAAATAATCACTTTACAACGTTGGCAATATTTTATAACTACTTTTCTTCATTGGCGTTTCCTAAGAAGCACTGGGAAGGGGTAACACGTCAGTGAAATAATGATAGAAATTCTGCAGAAAATGGAAGGAAAAGGTTGGAGGAACAACACTTAGCTTTGGGGAATTGGGAAATAACCCATGTTATTTGCAGTTGGCATGTATAGTATTTTCGTGAATCATAATATGTGTTCTAGAACATGCATTTCATATTTCTAAATCAGTGAACTTCAAATGAAACACAGGGCATACTTATTTTCATGCTTTCTTGAAACTTTTGTTTTCCAGGAAGCTCTGTGACACTAAGAGAAGGTGCTTCTGTGCGGCGTGGGTTGCGGATCCCAAAGCTGTTGGTTGCTAGGTCAGTTGTATGGAGTGTGAAGGGACATGAGCTGAGGACAGTGAAGGATGTGGCTGATGGTTCACTGTCTTTCCTTAAAACTATTCGGATTCAACAAAACAACACAAGTAGACTAAGTCAAGGAAAATAGCACGCTAGCCAAACAGGAGGAGAACGAAACAGGAACGGAACACCTTTGAAAGTTCGGTTTATCCTTTTGACTGCCGGTTTGCAGTCCCTGGTATAAAGACGTCTTTCAAGTCTTTCAGATCTTGACCAGGGGAAACTTTCATTATTTTGATCATTTGTGGGTAGTGTTCGTGGAACACACGCAGGAAGCATTGTTCTGTGTATATAATTGTATGTAGCTGAAAGGATACAATTTTAAATGGGTTCATTCATTCTTCTTATGGTTTTTTCAGTTTTGGGTCTGTATTAGGAAGAAAACCCATTTTAAACCACATTCACATTACATATCTTTTTTTGGGTAGTGTTCGTGGAACACACGCAGGAAGCATTGTTCTGTGTATATAATTGTATGTAGCCGAAAGGATACAATTTTAAATGGTTCATTCATTCTTCTTATGGTTTTTTCAGTTTTGGGTCTGTATTAGGAAGAAAACCCATTTTAAACCACATTCACATTACATATCTTTTTTTAGGTTAACAAAAATAGATCTATATGCTGATTCCACATTCATTTTGAAAGATTATTTGGATATAAAAGGTCCTTCAGTAACGTCATGGGGAAACCTAATCCCCCCACCTCGTGAGACCTGCGCTCCTGCTCAGTCCCCTTTTGCGGAGTGTGACCTCTGACCCCATGACCTGAGTCATCTTGCGGAGAGCCGTCCAGAAAGCACTGAATTATAGTAGGCAAAGGTGTGGGAATGCGAGTCAGGCACATGTGTGCTCGAAGCCCACTCTCGTTTACAAACTGTTGTTGTTAACCAGTGGGTGTCTTTTAGCTGCTGCGGTCACCGCGGGGCTGGGCCGGCCTGTGGCTTCCGGAGGGTCCCCGACGCCAGGAACGGTCGGCGCAGCCCCGGGAGCCGCCGCGAGGTGGCGCTGCCGCAAAGCTGCTCCGAGGTGCGGGCGCCGGGCCGCTTGGGGCGGCTTCCGGGGTCCCCAGGACCAGCCCGGGACCCCCCCTCAGGCCTCAGAGCGGCTTCCCTCCGTCCGGGAGCCCGCCGCCAGGCTGCGGCCATGCGAGGGGCAGGGCGGTGGCCACCGCCGGGGCTCGGGTCCAGCCCGCCCGCCCGGCCGAGGTCAGCCCGAGGTCGGCCCGAGGTCAGCGCGAGGTCGGCCCGAGGTCAGCCCGAGGTCAGCGCCCAGCCACTTCCGGCGCTGCGGAGGCCCCGGCCGCCCGGGAGGCCCGAGGACGCCCGGCGGGGACGTGGCGTGGAGCCTCCCGCCCTCCAGGTGGGCCGTCGCCGCCGGTGCCCCCGCGCCCCGGCGCCCCTGCCCTGGGCCCCAGCTCGCGCCCTGCGACCTGCCCGCGCCGGTCAGCCCCGCGGCTCTTGAGGACCCGGCGCCCTCTCTGCGGCGGAGTCGCACCTCGGGGACCCGGGTAGGTGCTGTCGGAGCTGTGGGTGCCGCGGGGCGGAGGGCAGGGCGTCGCGTCAGGTGGACGGGTGCCCTGGGTGTCCCAGGGTGCGGGTGCGCAGCGGGGGGTGCGGGTGCAGGGGGGCGGGGGGCGCCCTGGCCCGGCGGGGGCAGCTCTGGGGAGGGAACACACCCGTGTAAGTCTCTCTTCTCCGTGTTCCCGGTGAAGCGGGGCTGCTTGTCACCCCCGGGTGTCTGGGAAGCGTCCCCGGTGCCAGCGCAGCGCCCCGCACCCGGAGTAGCTCGCCGCCCCCATCACTGTTGTCACTGTGGGTGTCCCTGAGTGTTTTCCGTCCATGGCCACCCACAGCCGGTGGGTTGGGGCAGGACATCTCCGCTGTCCTTGGAGGGGCCACGGAAGCCATCTCTCCGTGCCATCGTTGCCCTTGTGTGTCTCACTGGTGGTTCTAAACGCAGACTGGATCATGCCCTTCCCTCCCTCGCTGGAACCCCTTCCTGCTCCCTCTGGAGCTGCGCAGAGACCCCGGGCGTGGAACTCCGGGACACTTGGTCACCCGACCTCCCGTTCCCTCTCGTGTCCAGCCTCCACCGCCCCGGCTCACCTCTTAGGGCTCCTCTCACACTGGTCTGTGTCCCTGGTGTGAGGACCCTCTGTCTGCTGAGAAGTTTTTGTCACCCCTCCTTCCTCTGCCTGCCTGCTGATTCCCTTTGGCACAGCTTCTGGGGCTCTTGCCCTGGACCCATCACACACTAACCTTCCCTGGAACCCTCCTACTGTCCGAGGTGTTTCCCCCATAGTACTTTTCATGCCCCCTAGAAGTCACCTGGCTCCTTGTGTGTCACCATCCGCTCCATCTCCAGTAGGTTTAAGTTCCCGCAGGACAAGAACTGTCTTCTGTGCATATCGATTACCCAGTGTTTCCCGGATTTCCTGGATAAATTGAAGAGTTTCTAAAGTCAGGCAACTCCAGGTTAGCACAGAATCAAGACCGGACAGAGACATTCCAGTATGGAGAATACGTAATGAAATGATTGGGTGGATAAAGAAGCAACAAAAGCATGATTGACCGAATGCATGCGTTTTCTTCTCTTGAGAATCAGCAGAGCAGGAGCAGTTCACGAGGGGCGCACACATGTAGGCTACCCACCCACACGGACATATTAGATGTCAGATGGCCTCGATTCCTCTGCCATCTTGAAGATCCATCCACTCAGCGGATCTAGGATGAGCTGAAGCTCTTCCCAGGCATTGCTCTGACTCTGCTTTTCCAGGGCCTAGAATGTCTGCAGATGAGCTGTGCTCTCGAAGAAAAGCTCTGACTGCTCCCAAGTCTCTGTATTCCTATGAAGCTGGATGCTGTTAATCCTCACTCTTGATTCTGTATTTTCTGAAAACGAGTGTTAAAGTAATTAAACAGGAAAGCCATCAGACTGAGGTGGCTCTTGAATTGGAACAAATGAAATTTAGGGACAACTAACCACAAACAGTCAAGTAGGCTCTCCCAAGAAAGGCAGCTGCTTGCACGGCAACTGAATACGTTGCTTTGTTTCTGGGTCTCCTCGGAAACCTTTCCGCTGAGCTTCTGTGGTGGAGCCCTTACCACTTTTGGCTTGGAATTGATGTTTGCTCAGACGACCTCTTGTAAATTTTCATGTGCCTCAGTTTACCTTAGAACACTAGCCTGGTTCTTAAACGTGTTTTCTAGTTAATGGACCACTGAAATTATTGTTCAAGTCCCTGAAATATTCAAAGCATGCAAATAAGGTTACAATAAATTTGATGAAACTTAGTAGTACAAGTAGAATTGGCTGAATAATTCTTCCTTGATGGTTCAGAAAGCAGTTCAAAATGTGATTTATCTGAGAATGTTTTAGGTCAGTTATCGAGGTCAAATTTGAATCCAATAAAAATTTCCATTTTTAGGCGCACACTTCTATGAATTTTGACAATTTTAGACAGTCGTATAATCAGCATGACGATTAAGATTTAGAATGTTTCAGTCACAGCAAAAATTATTCTCCTGCTTTTTGGAAATAAATCACCATCTGCCACCACAGCTCTTGGCAGCCATGGATCTGAGTTTCTGTTCATATAATTTGGTATAGTTCAGAATGTCATATAAATGAAATTATAGAGTTGGGGCTCATGAGTCTGTCTTCTCTCACTTGGCCTAATGCTGTTGGGGTTTATATATGCTATGTCATATTCCTTGTCACCTCTGAAGTTCTGAATGTCGAGCACCCACACGTGATGGCCTTTAGATGGTCCCCAGTATGTTTTGTGGACTTGCTTCTTCATTCCTCTTAGGTATGCACCTGAGAGTGGTGTTTCTGGGTCATATGGTAAATATATTTTTAACTTTATAAGAAACTACCAAATTATTACTTCAAGTGGGTTTTTTACACCATTTTTGCTCCCACAAACAATGTATGCATGTTCTCATTGTTCAGTATCTCCCTAACACTGTATTTTTAGGACTCTCTCCCCTCTTTTCAATGGTGTGTAACAGTGGGTCGTCTTGCTGCGAGGTTGAACGTCCCTGTGCGTCTCTGCTATCCATATCTCTTCTTCGTTGAAGTCTCTGTGTAAACATTTTGCCTATTTTCAAGTGGAATGTTTGCTTTTCTTACTGAGCTAGGGAAGAACCTTATGTCATCATCATACAAGTCCTTAGTCAGCTGTGTGTTTTGCAGATATTTCTTGCCTGTGCATTGCCGATCTTTCCCTTTTTTGAATAGTGTCTTTTGAAAAGCTAAAGGTTGAAATTTTGATACAGTCAACTATCCTGATTTTTCTGGTATTTTTCTTTCATATTCTGTTCTACACCAGGAAAGGTTGCCTAACTGAAGGTCACACAGTCATCCTCCTGTGATCTCTGCTGAAAGTGTTACAGGTTTATTTAGATTTATGTTCTGTTTCCAGTCAATTTAGGCCTATGATGTGAATTATGGGACAGAGGTTTGTTTTGATGTGTTTTGCATATGGCTGTCGAGTGTGTCACTGACATCCGTTTTAAAGACTACCCTTTCCCGTTGAATGTCTTGGCACCCCTTTGAGAGATCATTTGAACATGTATCTGTGGGTCTATTTCTTTCGGGGTTCTCTGTGTTCCGTTGATTGATATAGACAGCCTCTCACCAATACCACATTGTCTTTAATATTTTAGTGGTATAGCAACTTCAAATTCAGATTGTCTAAGTCCCGCAACTTTGTCCTTCCTTTTCACAATTATCCTGGGTAACCTAGGCCCTTGCATTTTCAAGATGCGTTTTAGAATCAGCTTGCTGGTGTCTATTAAAAGATCACAAGGATCTCGATCACTGCTGCTTTGGATTTGCAGATTAATTTGTGTAGAGGAGATATCTTTACATTTTTAAGTCTTCCAATTCCTAATTGGGCGTGTTTGTCTGTTTATTTGGGTTTTTGATTTACTTTTGATTAAGATTACATAATTTTTAGCATTTAAGTCTTGCATATGTTGGGTTAAATTTATCCCTAAATATTTCATATATTTAATGCACAATATAATGGTACTTGTTTAAATTTCAGTTTCCAACTATTCATTGCTATTGCCAAGAAATGGAGTTGAATTTGTGTCTCTCGGCTTTGTTTCCCATGCCCTGGCTTCATTTGCATGCCTGCTATTGTGCTATTTTGCAGGCTTTTTTCGATTTTCTGCATAGGCAGTCATGTCAGCCACAAATAAAAATAGGTTGGGTTTTTTGTTTTTTTTTTTTCTTTTCCATCTTTGCTTTTCCTTTGTTTGTTTACTGGTGAGGACCATGCTGTTTTTGTGACCCTAGGACACATGCGTTCATTCTTTTCCTGATCAGTTATAGTATCAAACTATTATTTGATAATATGTGTGTAGGTACTCCTTTCAGGTGGAGGAAGTTTTGAGTTCAGTGAGAGTTTTTAGTCAGGAGTGAGCACTGATTTTTGTCCAAGGCTTTTTCTGAATTGGTTAGGACGATCAGGTGGCTTTGTTTTCCATTTCCTGGTGTGGGAAATCGCAGGCATCCATGTTCAATTCTCAGTTCCCTAGCTTGCGGTGAGATTTCTCTTGGTATGCTGAAGGAACTAGATTTTGTGTCTCCGCCGAATCCTAACCGCTTTGGTCCTAGGAGAGAAGGGTCCAGAGGAGTGCATCCTCCTGTCCACAGTTTCCAGTTACCTCCTGTACCCTCTGTTGTCCAGGAGACTGTCCTGTCCTCACACCTGTCCTCAACCGTTTTGGATCCAGTGGCAGCCCATGGAAGAGAGCCCCCGTGTGAGCTCACAGCTACAGCTCTTGCCCTCTCTATGAGCTGGGAACTGCACAGGGCAGCATCCTAAGGGCGGTGGGGAGACTCTCTCTGAGAGTTTGAGCTGATCGATTTTAGAAGTACCTTTTAACTGATTTTCTTTTTAGCCAAAGTGCTTTCACGCCTATAGTATTTTTGCAATTACTTTTACTGTAAATACTGTCTTTGATTCCTCCTAATAGACTACTAAATGCCTCTTATTGCTATTATACTAAGGAATTTTTAACCGTTTCTTAGATATTTGCTTTGCCCACTTTGCCTTTTAACTTTGTCTATCTTCCTGCTGTTAAGGTTATTGGATAGTTTTAAAGTTTAGTTCTATACACTGTATATATTTTATGACTGCTCATCTTTAGTTCTTTTTCTAGATTTACTGAGATATACATATTATATAAGATAGTATAAGTTTAAGGTGCAAAATGTGATGATTTAATCACTATATATATTGCAAAATGATTACTACAGTAAGATTAGTTAATATATCCATAACCTCTCATAGTTGCCTTTTTTAATGATGAGAACACCTAAGATCTATTTTCTTAGCAACTTGCAAAGTATATAATACGGTATTAACTGTCCTCGTCTGTATATTAGATCTCCAGAACTTATTCCTCTTATAAATAGAAGCTTGCACACCCTGACCATCATCATCTTCAGGCCCTGGCAACCACCAGTCTATTCTCTATTTCTATGAAATTTTTTTGTTGCTGTTGTTGTTTTGCTTGTTTGTTTGTTTTTAGGTTTTACACATATGTGAGAACCTACACTATTTCTCTTTTTCTGTCTGATTTATTTCATTAGTGTGACGCCCTCCGATTTTATCCATTTTGTCACAATGGCAGGATTTCCTTCTTTTCAGTGCCTGAATAACGTTCTAATATAACACACACACACACACACACACACACACTCTCTCTCTCTCTCTCTCTCTCTCTCACACACACACTCTCTCTCTCTCTCTCTCTCTCTCACACACACACACACACGTACAATCCATATCATGTATCAATATGTATCCTCTTTTCTTTATTCATTCATGCAGTAATGAATGCATGCTTACATTGTTCCCATGCCTTGGCTGTTGTAAATAATTCTTCAGTGAACGTGGAGGTTCAGATGAATTTTTGAAGGCCTGGTTTTATTTCTTCAGGTGTATACCCAGAAGTGGGATTGCTGGATCATAGGTCAGCTCAGTTTTTATTTATTTATTTTGAGGAACTGTTTTCCACAGTGGATGTAACAATTTACTTTCTGACTAACAGGGCACAAGGGTTTCTTCTTCTCCACATCTAATCAAAAATTGTCATCTCCTATCTTCCTCATTGTAGCCATTCTAATAAGTGTGAAATCAGATACTGTGGATTTGATTTGCATTGATGACTAGTTAGGTTAAACACCTTTTCATGTACCTGTTGGCCTGTTGTATATTTTCTTTGAAAAAATGTCCATCTACTTTTTAATAGGATTGCTTTTTCATTTGTGTCTTTGCTTGGTTTGTTTGTTTGCTCTCGAGTTGCATGAGTTCCTTATGTATTTTGGATCTTAACCGCTTCTCAGATATATGGCTTACAAATATTTTTTCCCATCCCGTAAGTTGCCTTTTTGTTTTGATTTTTTTCTTTACAGAAGCTTTTTAGTTTGATGTAGTTTATTTTTCCTTTTGTTTGTGCTTTTGGTGTCATACCAAAAAATCACTACCAACCCTGATGTCAAAGAGCTTTCCCCTTACGTTTTCTTGCAGGAATTTTATGGCTCCAGGGATTGCATTTAATTCTTTAATCCATTTGAGTTAAGTTTTGTGATTGGTACAGGGAGGGGTCCAATTTCATTCTCTCACATGGGAATCTCCAGTTTCCCCAACACTTTATTAAAGAGACTGTCCGTTCACCATTGAGTCTTCTTGGTTCCCTTGTCAAATAGTAGTTAACCATAGATGCGTGACTTTATTTCTGGGTTCTCAGTTCTGTTTCATTGGTCTGTGTGCCCATTTTTATGCCAACACCATATTGTATTCATTGCTATATCTTTGTATTATCGTTTGAAATCAGGAAATGGGATGCCTCCATCTTTGTTCTGCTCTCTGCTTTGACTATTTGAGGGTTTTTTGGGTATCCATATGCATTTAGGATTTTTTTTCTATTTCCATGATAAGTCCTATTGGAATTTTGATAACAGTTTCATTGAATTTACAGATGATTTTGGGTAGTATAAACATTTTTACATTGTTAAGTCTTCTGAACCATGAGTACAGAATATCTTTCCACTTGTGTGTGTTTTCTTCAGTTTCTTTAGTCAGTCTTATATTTTCAGTACACAAATCTTTAACCTTGTTGATTAAATTTAGAATTCTAAAGATTTTATTGTTTTGATGCTATTGTAAGTGGAATTATTTTCTTTACTTCTCTTTCAGATAATATGTTGTTAGTGTATAAAAATGGAACTTTTTAACATTGATTTTGTATCCTGTAACTTCACTGAATTTGTTTATTACTTTTTACAGGTTTTGGTGGAATCTTTAGTTTTTAGGTATATAAGATCATGTCATCTGAAACAAAATTTTGCTTCTTCCTTTCCAGTTTAGATGCCTTCTATTTCTTTTTCTTGCCTGATTGCTCTAGCTAGGGCTTCTAGTACTGTACGGAATTAGAAGTGATGAGTGGGAAATTTTATCTTGTTCTTAATCTAAGAGGAAAAGATTTCAACCTTTCATCATTGAGTACAATGTTAACTGCAGACTTGTCATATACAGGGTCTGTTATCTTTAAGTATGCTCCTTTTATACCCACTTTGTGGAGTGTTTTGTTTGTTTTTTTTTAATCATGAAAGTAT
The DNA here is from genome assembly GCF_963455335.1 of Martes martes. Lineage (NCBI taxonomy): Eukaryota > Metazoa > Chordata > Mammalia > Carnivora > Mustelidae > Martes > Martes martes. Next base: position 5,432,716 of record NC_137889.1, on the reverse strand, counting down.
GTTGAATTTTGTCAAATGCTTTTTCTGCATCTGTTGAGATGAGCATATGGTTTTTAATCCTTCATTCTGTGAATTTTGTTTATCACATCTATTGATTTGCATATGTTAAACTATCTTTGCATCTCAGGAATAAATCCAGGTGAGTGATTCTGTCAATATGCTGTTGAATTTGGTTTCCTAGAATTCTGTTGAGAATTCTTGCATCTGTATTGATCTGGGATATTTTCTTGTGCATATCTGTCTTTGTTATCAGGGTAATGCTGGTGTTATAAAATGGATTTGGGAGTGTTCCCTCCTTTCCAGGTTTTTGGAAGAATTTGGGAAATATTGATAGTAATTTTTATTTAAATGTTTGGTAAAATTCAACAGTGAAACCATCTGATCCTAGTTGAAAAGTTGTAGATCAGTGTTTCAGCCCACTCAGTTGTTACTGGTTTATTCAGATTTTTAATTTCCTCATGATTCAGTCTTGGAAGTTTGTATATTTCTGAGAATTGATCCATTTCTCCTAGATTATGTAGCTTCTTAGTACACAAATCATTCACAGTACCCTTTTGTGATCCTTTATATTTCTGTGGTATCAGTTCTAATGTCTTCTTTTTCATTTATAATTTTATTTGTGTCTCACTTTCTTTTTCTTGGTGAGTTTAACAAAGGTTTGTCCGTTTTACCATTGCAAAAAGACAGCTCCGTGTTTTATTGATTTTTTTCTATTGTCTTTCTAGTCTCTGTTGTATTTATTTCTGCTCTAATATTTATTATTTCCTACTTTTTATGAACTTTGGGCTTTGGGCTTAATTTGCCTTCTTACAACTTCTTTTGTTTCATTTAGGTTTTGATCTGTGTGGCGTAAGCAAAGATAATTTGGACAGGGGTTCTTTTCTGTAGATCTGATATGTATTTAATGTTCTCTTTTCTGCTCGATGGACTTCCTCCATTCTTGAGTGATTATCTGTCTGATTAAGATTGCAGTTTCATGCAGTTTAGTGAAGTTTCTGCTTGCATCTAAAGCATGATTTAGTTCCTCTCCTCCTTCTTCTTGAGTATTATTTTCTTTGTTATATTTTAGAACGTCTTAAATTTCTTCTTACTTGGTATATAGCTGATATGATTTAGCCATTTTTATTCAAGTTGTTCTCATGAGGTTACATTTATTTATTCTTAGAAATGTGAGCTATAATTTTATTATCCTATAAACATTGGTACTGACTCAATAGTGCCATGATTTGAAGTATCTAGTTACTGTGTTTGTTGATCATATCTTTTTAACTATAATGTGCTAGTAGCATTCCATTTCTATTTATAGAGGCAAATTTTTTTTTTCAGGAAGAAATATGTCTCAAACTATCTACCTAAAGTAAAAAAGCATATCTATTTTTAATACACATTGCTATGCAAGGTACTTACCATCAATCTGTGAGCATCACGAGATGGATTATCTGTCTACAGAACCAGAGTCTTATTTTTGTCCCAGGTTAATATGGAAATGGCTCAAGAAAATATAAGCACTCAGAAAGGCAGGTCTTAAGCTGAGAATGTTTCGGAATTATAAAATCTCTCTTTATGTTGAAACCACCATTTTTTTTTTTTAAATACAGCAATATCATTTGCTTTCACTTTTTATGTCAGGTTATACTAAGAGAAAAAAAATTTAAGTGGGGGATTTGATGACAAAGGCATCTATTTCAAAAGAACATGTAGTCAAAAACTCAAAGTAACCAAAAAAGATATGTTTCTAAAGGCAGAAAGATTCTGATATATTTGAAATGGTACCACGCAACCCTGCTAAAAAACAATACTCAGTTTTCCTCATTTTAATCACTTAAACTTTTACCAAGTGATACTAACTGTATCTGTTTATCTAGAGTGAGAAGCAGCCTCTGGGAGAGAAGGTGATCACACTACCTCCGGGCTGCTTTCTTAAAAGCTCCGTGACTCGGTAAATACTGTCGTGCTGAGTGACCTGTATGACCCTGAGCACAGAGTCTGAATCTGTTGCTCGACACAGTCAGCTTATGCCGATGCTCTAGTCATAGGAGTAAAGTCATTTCTACCTATTAATTTGCCTTTTATTAATGAAGAATATTTATCAGCACATTAGTCAATTAAAATATACTCGTGATTAAAAATATATTTTGGAATCTTATAGTTTTGCTGATAATAAGGCTGAGATGAATTTAACATTTTTTTTTTTGTATTTGTGAGAGGTTTAAGGAATAACTACTTGTAAAGGGAGAAAACATATTTCTAAATCATTCATTTTGCTGTCACAACAGTTTACTCCCTCACCCCCACAGTATTTGTTATTTTGTAACAGAATGCATAGAAGCCACCCTCCTGGGATCAGCATAATTTTACACCATCGAGGTTCAGAGTCACGAAAATGGTACTGAAGCAGGGTAGGGGGCTGTCACCAGCATTGGAAGGAAAGTGGGATCTAAGTGGCTTGTAGAACTGAACTGATTAGAAACCAAAGAGAACACATCAAGCAGGAACTTGTCTTCAGCATGCCAGGCTCTGGGCTCTGACTCTTGCTTGATACTGCCTGGTTCATGTGGAAGTGGGGGGCACTCATTAAAACATACAGAGCAGTAAGATATCCCCTTCCTTAAAGATAGAAAGGAATAAGCACCGAACGAGACTCTTAACCATAGGAAACAAACTGAGGGTTGCTGGAGGGGAGGTGGGGAGATGGGGTAACTGGGTGATGATGGGCCTTAAGGAAGACATGTGATGGGGGAACACTGGGTGTTATACACAACTGGTACGTAACTGAACATGACATCTGAGGCTAGTGATGTACTATATGTTGACTAATTGAATTTAAATGAAAAAAAGGAAATAAACAAATACTAATTTCTGATACACAAAGTTACTATTTAGGTGCGTTTTTGTAAATATTCTCTTGGAACTGCCCTTACTAATGAATAATACTGTATATCATCTTCAAGAGTTGGCTCCTTGACAGATACATGCACAAATGCAGACACATTTCCTTTACTTTGTGATTTTTGTAATCTTTACCACACTAAAGAGTAAGAGAATAGAAAATTAGATGTAAACTGTGTACAAGGGAGCTTACGAAAGATATATCAAATATATTTTGTTTTTATTGCATATAGCAGTCTGAGGATGTGAGGGAGTGTTGAGGATGTATAGGTTTATGTTTTCTTTAGAGACTAGATATGTATGTATTTGCCAAAGTATATGTAATACAAAATATATGTAATTGTCAAAATCCACGTAATACATAAAGAAGGAAATATATTTAATGAAGGCACAAATTTAGTAAAATAAAAATGGAAATCTTTGAAAAAATTTCATCAATATTGAGACTATAGATGGTTCAGGTGAGCAAAGAGAAGTAAAAAAAATGAGTAATCAAAAATTTTCAACAAATGCTGTCAGAATCATAGACACACACACAACATTAGTCAAGTTCGGCTTTCAATGTCGTGAATGACTATCCTGTGGTTTTGTGCTAAAACATGCTGATTTTGTGGGAAAGAGGAATTGGAAAATTAAAAACGACAACACTTTCTCCCCTAACTGCAGGTTTTGTCTCTGTGTTATTTTTCTTTCCTTTAAATTAAATTGCATGATGTGTACCAAAAAAGTCCCACTGTGTGTTTAACCGTTTAGCTCTTTTTTGGATATTATACATGGATGGACAACTTTGAATAATTATTTAATAATTAAAAGTTACTTATAAAACTACACTAATCAGTATTGTATTCTTAGTGATTGAGGAATCACTTTGGAACTTAAAGGATGAAGTCATAATCCTTGGTGAGCATTGCAATGTGTTTGTTGATAGTGTTAGTTCAAATTATGGTGAATGGCATTTAGAGAAATTTAAGTGTACAAATACTACGCAATATACAATGTAAATGTATGTTTTAGAAGTTCCTTTTTAAAGTGGGATTTTTTTTTAAAGTAGAATTATTCCTTTTATTGCAAAACAATAATATAATGATTTCTGTACTTTTCTTTATAAGAATAAAATAAAACAACTGATGTTCAAAATTGGAACCCGGATAATCAGACAAAAAAATCACATTTATTTCAATAGTTCAAAGTGCAAATACAGCAAGTCAGTTCACGTTTCAAGATACAGTTTTAAGTATAATGAAAACTTGATATACAAAAATGAAAGGGTAAATAGCAGAAATAAAGCTCAATTTTTTAAAAAATTCAAGTAACCCGAAAACCTTTAGACTAAAATATTCCACTCACAATTCAGAAATGCCTTAATTTACAGACACCAGTAGTGCAGTGCAATCCCAAAGGACTTCTCAAAGAAAAAGAATCACCCCAAACCGGCTGGCTCAGGACAAGAGTGAAGTTCTCCGTGCTGGCTACTCCTGTTCTGGCAGCCTCACTCACACTGTCAACTGATACGGTTCAACCCATGATACTTTGATGTTCAGGCAATTCCAAAAAATGTATAAAGTTCAATATGAGGCCAACACCCTACTAAGAGAGTTTCTGAAACGGCCACTATATATTTAAAAGATTTTAAGGACCAATTTCAACTTCAGGCCTATGATATTACCGGGGAAAGACATAGATTAATACTTCTTCCATTACTTAAAACCCTTCTGTAAGGTTAGCAACATGGCCTTTACCACTTCCTCATGAAAAATTGTACTTAAATACATATTTACTTATTTCTACACATACAGAGCTTTTATGTAAAGTAGAAAAAGTCCCCACCAGGAAGATAATTAAAGGTTGTTAATGTTCTCTGTATCACTTAGCAGCCAAGACACATGTTTATTTCTGCTCTGCAGAAGCAATGTTAGCTACTTGCTTCAATTCAGGAAAAGTGTGTACCTTCAGGAAGGTTTAGATGAGATACTTATTCAGTCTTTTTCTCAATCTTCTTCATCTTTTCATTGTAAGCAACAAATTGAGAGTCTGTTCCAAAAATTCTATCCCACCATGTAAATGTTGAAGCGTAGTTTCCGATGAAGTTCTTATGGTGGAAATCATGATGCCGAGAACCAGCATAGAAAGGGATCAGATTTTAGAGGGTTGAGAGGAATGTCATAACCACTATGGACGTCAGTAGTTTCTATCAAACGAATAGTCACCCATGCCCAAAGGAGAATGACGTGATCACATAAAAGCATGATTCCAATGAAAAATCCAGTTCCAAGAATCAGAGTTTCCAAGGGATGTGCATATTCAGCTTCCATTCCAAATGGAGCCTGAAACTCATGATGAACTTTATGAATATATTTATATATTCTTTTGTGGTGTAAGAGCCTATGCAGGAAATAGTGCCAGGTATCCTCAATCACCGCACAGCCAAAGCATTTTGCCAAAAGCAGGTACCATCTTGGCGTTCTTTCCCAATCGTAAGGTATATTAAAATACTCTGTAAAATAATAAGTTCCACAGATCAAAGGAAGCTGGATAAAAAAGTGATTAAAGAGAAGTACTTTAAAACATTTCCACTGGTTTTCCCATGTTTCTGGTTTATCCTTTTGAATTTTGTACTTTTTCATGTATGGTATAAATTGAAACAAAAATCCAGGTAAACAGAACAAGAAATAAAGGACCTCATGAACTATCAAGGATCCCCATGTTGCAATCTGGACTTTGTATAATTATCCAACATATAGTTCCATGCATTTTTAAATGGTTCTTGTAGAGGGTTCTCAGGTAAAAGTGAATCTACATACTCCACAGCCAAGGATGCTGAACTAAAGATGCTGATACTTTCATTTGTTGCCATTTTTCAAATCTCTACAGAAAGTCTTAGAATTCTGGACGACCGCGCGGGAACTGCAGGCCACGGCCACCCAGACTCCACCAGGTGCTGCAGCCTCGGAACCTGCCTCTCCTTAAAGTGGGATTTTTAAAAAATTTATTTATTTATTTATTTATTTATTATTTTTATTTATTTATTTTATTTAGTTTTTCCTTCAAACTTTACATTTAATCTGCAATATATTGTAATTGTATCCTAGTTCATCGTCTTGATCCTTGATTCCTAGATCTCATGTTTGTTGGTTAGCAATTCCTTTTTTGGCAGACAGACCACACAGTACCCCAGTGTTCCTTGCTATCGTATATCTATGCCCTTGTAGAATTGCTTCTCATTGAGATGGACTGCGCTGTGCTTGCTTGTAACCAGTAGAATGTGTCAAAGGGGATAGATTGTCACTTCGTGATTTTATTACATGAGCCTGTAACTTCCATCCAACCAGCCAGTGCTCTCCGTTGCTGGCTTTGGTCAAGCTACAGGTTGTGGGCAGGTGGGTCCCCTGACCCGTGAATTCAGAGTGGCCTCCAGCCAACAGCCAACCACAAGCTGAAGCTCTTAGTCTAATTGTCCCAGAGGAAACAGATCCCTCTAATAATGCCATACGTGAGCAGAGAAGCAGGTGCTTCCCCGGTGAGCCATCAGATAAGACTCCAGCCCTGGCTGGCACCATAACTGCCATTTCATGTTTGCCCCTGAATGTGTGTGTGTGTGTGTGTGTGTGTGTGTAACTGCAGGGGGGTGGGATGGTGGTATTTTATGTGTAGGTGTGATTCTGCTATCGCTTGCAGATACTCTCAATAAAGAACATGATTTGGAAGATTGGTGTGGAATGAAAAAAAAAATAAAGCTAAATCTCCAAGCATGAGCCTCTGACCTAAATCCATCAGATTAAGAGAAATTGTCAGGTTTTCTTGTTTTTGTTGTTACTTTTTTTAGGGAAAGGATAAACAATTCCAAACATACTTCAGTAACCTATGGAAAAGTGTAAATCTAAGGGTTCTTAATTGCTAGTAGTTTTGAATGCATGGTGTTGGGGAGAGAACTGACTGCAGGCAGAGCCCGCAGAGCCGGGGTCAAGCACGCAGGTCTTCCCTGCGAACGGCCCACAGTCGACTGTGGCACACGTTGGGACGGATTTGTGATGCGCTCCTGCCATGTTGCAGCGCAGTCAGGGACGCTGAACTTGAAATGTGCTGCCCCAGAGGCAGAGAGATTTGTTCTTACTTTCCTCATTGCTACATGTTTTCCCATCTGCAGTGGTATTTCTTAGCCTTGTCTAATACGAAGCTATTGATCAGAACAGAGACCCTGAAACAGCTCAGTTGTCAACAGCTCTTTTGTGAATTTACTCAGACCATTTAAAGAAAATTCCCATTCCTCATTTACCATGCTGAGAATTAAGTATGTTAATTAACCCAACTTTTGAAACTACTACTGAAGTGTGACATTGTTAGAAATTTTTGCACAAGTGAGCATATCCACTAGACTGATGTATAGGGCCATGTGAAAGTCTTTATGTTGAAAACTCTTATCAGTATTAGTTGGGGTCTCTTAGATATTATTAAACTCAACCCTTACCAGTCTCATTAAGAATGTCCTAAGTACATATGTGGGATTGAGATCAGACAGCTGCTTGACCCTCATAATCTTTGAGTCCAAGAACTGACTGGCAAATTGCTTTTTTAAATAAATTCTCTATAATATAACAGTTTCACTTTTTATTAACTGTTTTAAAATTTACGTGTTTGTATTTCCCAAACTGGTTCCTCAGTGATGTATTGTTTTTTTTTTTTTCCATAGTGTAAGTACAAAACTAAAACTACAAGTTATGTAAATGAAGGAAGGAGAAAAAAAAAGAGTCATTTTCAATTGCTGAACCAAGACTGGCCATTTTAAGAATCTGACTCTCTTTTTGTTTTATGTTTCTTGAAGGTTTCTAATTCTTGCAAAGTGGGGAAGCATTTAATTGGGTAGTTGCAATCAAAATAGCTGGTAGGATTCCTTTCTCTGTCATCTTTTTATGGCTGAGTGGTTTTGAGTAAGTGGAAAAGGATAAAGCAGTGAATACAGTCACTGGGAAGAGAAAACTGAAACAGCGCCGTAGGTGAAGTGCCATTAGAGACAGGGGTCCCTGTGCCCAGAAGACAAGCTGTTGACACATGGCGATTGGAGGCACATTATACCCTTGCTGCATAATAACAAGAGGCATACCTGGCAGTCAAAATCAGATTCTCAGTAAAAAGGTGAACAGACCATCAATAATCACCAAAAATGTGCAGAAATCCAGAACAATTAAGGAAGTGGTTGAAAACTAACAAATAGTGTATAGGATATGTGTATTTTTTTTTCATTTTAAATTATTATTCTGAGAAGGTATTCATAGATTTCAACACAAAAGAAGGTCCATGGCCCAAAGAACATTAAGAAATTCTGATAGAGAGGGGCACCTGGGTGGCTCAGTCGTTAGGCATCTGCCTTCGGCTCAGGTCATGATCTCAGGGTCCTGGGATTGAGCCCCATATCGGGCTCCCTGCTCAGCGGGAAGCCTGCTTCTCCCTCTCCCACTCCCCCTGCTTGTGTTCCTGCTCTCACTGTCTCTCTCTTTGTCAAATAAATAAATAAAATCTTAAAAAAAAATTCTGGTAAAGAGATTCACAAAAAAATAAATTGAGCCAAAAAGTGGAGAGTGAAAGAAATGACATACAAATAAAGCTTATTTGACAAATTAAGTTCCACGTGTCAAATAAGGACCAATAATAACAGTTGTGGGGCATTTCGATTGTGTGGGGACCAGCTGCACCGGGGGTGAAAGAATTCATGTAGGGCAGAGCAAAGCAGATAGAAGTTTACTGAACCCACTGCAAGGGAGCAGCGTTCAGGACAGCAAGGAGGAGACTGTCCAGCCGGTGGTGGTGATGAGGGGCTGTAGTGATAGGGCAAAGTATGGGGACTATGGAATTGTCCCTTTAGTTGGTAACCTTAGGAGATGTGCCTGGTTGTAAGTAGCCCATTGGTTTAGGACCTGTGGCTTCATGAGCCTGTTTGCATTCAACTCAGGGGTCGCTGTGCGCCCTTTTGCCTTGTTCACGTTTCCATTGCTCAGACCTGTTGCCTAAAAGTGGCTCTCCATTCCCTGTCAGGGATCAGCAATGACAGACCTTTGACATTTCTGTGAAGGTCTCATCTTCAGCAGCTTCTTCTACTGAATGAGGAGCATAGAGATGTCCATACCTATGTATGGGTCAACCTTGGTCAGCTGGGAATTTTTTTTGTAGGAATTAAGAAAGACAGAAGCAGCCAGATCCAAGGTAGACAGCATGTCTGAATCTCCCTAAGTAAAGGACTTCCTTCAAGGACTTCCTTCAAGCCTCTGTGGGTTTGAAGTTATGGCAGTGAAGGATTCTTGGCACCAGGTGGTGAGACATCACAAAAGACAATAAAACAAGATTAATTTCCTTATGAGAATGGGAAGTCCAGTAAAGAGATCTTTCATAGTTGACCACAATCCTCCTCCAGTCTAGGAGTTTAACCAATTACTTAAAGGAGAGGGAGGGATCTTTTAAAGCACGGGTTTGAGTATTCATGTCTTCTAGTAACCCTGTCACAGATTTGTCGTAATCTGGACTATCTACACAACACCCTGTTTTAATGATTGCATAGGTTCCTTCTTGAGCTGTAGTCATGGTATCAAGGAACTTTCAGTTTTGGAGGGCCACCTTTTGAATTTGTGGATGACTGCGTGTCAGACTTGGTTAAAGGTGGCTGCTGTCTGCTTGGCTAAAGCCTTTATTTGCAATTTTATATCAGTAGAGGCAGCTCCTGGGACAAATATGGCTAAAGGATAAAACCATTGAGAAGCCCTCTTTGTCTGACGTCTGACCTTTACAGTGTCCTAATTCTGAGGAATCACTGGCCAGTGGGAGATGACTTGTTTGGGGATATGCGCATTCCCCAGTCATTATCCAAACCAATCATAAGGAAGTGGGGTCATCCATTATCTGGACTTTATCTAGACAAATTCACCATTAACCCCATGGGGTGGGGTGCACTCTGGCTTTGAAGGAGCGATTTTGTCTTCCCGGACACACAGAACTGGTCAGGGTGGTAGCTGACTTATACAGTTGTTGAGTCCAGCCTGCTTTCCAGTTTTTCAAGTAATCCTATGTCCATGAGGTCCTGTTTTTATTCCCACAGAGTAACAGCCACAGAGATGATCTATCCGTGAGCTACCGTGGCAATTTCTGTGAAGTGTCCCTCAAGTTGTCTACCTGAGGCAAACAACAAACATTCAAATACAGTTAATCAGAACTAAAATTTAACATCCGCAAAGGTGTCTTATTGAACACAGTTTTTCTCTAGTTAATCACCCTTGTATCCAAGGATGGCCAAGACGAGACTAATTCTTTTAAAAACAAGTTCAATTTTAAAAAACTTGACTGAATTTACATAAACTCAGCAAGAATAGTGATTGATTATATAAATTCTTTAAAATCTGCTTTGCTGAAACTTTTTATAAGGAATCTCTAGAGTGAACTTTTAATGCCTCTCAAGACCAGAAGCCAAGCTGAATACTTGCCATTAGACATGCTGTAGTATCTGTAGATTGGGGTGGGTTTCTCTTCTTGAGGTCCCCAACACATCCTGAGGCTCCTGCACCTGCCAGGAAGTGACAGTCTACAATCCAAGGGTTCTATTGGTTTCATAAAGTCAACCTTAATTCCTTAAAGCTGTCTAGAGGTCATATCTCAGTCTGTGCATGGCTCTCAAATATGACATTCCAGTCAACACCTTGGTAAAATGACCAACGTTTCCAATGGTGTCCTGTTACAAGGAGAGCAGATTCTTATTGAACTTATGCAAATAACCGTAATTGCCATGGAAAAAAGAATACTCATTAAGAGTTTCTGAATTCTGGAGGGTCCAGGTAAGGAGAAAAGTTAAATGTTTCAGTTTATTCACAAAGGAATACTTCACATTTCTGTAAGTCATAGATATTTTAAGAGAAAACTTTCTCAATCTGGAAGAGCTAACACTGAAGAACCAGCAATGTTTCAAATTAAGAATTATAAAAACTATATCATCTTCTTTAATTTAGTCCTATATTATTAACTGTTGTTTGAATTCAGATTTCCCATTGGTTCTGGAAATTCTTACCCAGTTCAGTTTTATGATCTTGAAGATATCAAATACCCATATTTGCCAAACAACAACAACAACAACAACAACAACAACAACAAACTCCATGATGACAAAACTCGTTTTGTAAGAGCATCAGAACAATAACTGTAAATGACAAAAAAACCCTCAGCAATGGACATTGTTAAAGGTCTGATAAGGGAGTTCATTATAATGTAGCTGACAAGGAAATCTGTTTTTTTCTGTGACAACTAGCATTTTAATGATTAGAATGTGACGTGATGACCTTATACGAGCATATCTTAAGACTTTAGGGTTTTTATGTAATTTTAAAAATAGTTATAGTGTTTACCCATACAATACAATCTAAGGCTTATCATTATTAGTTTGTTAGTGCTTCCCACATAATTTAACATACTTAATAAAGGAGACTAGTTACTAAAAAAAAAAAAAAAAAAAAGACTTCATTACAATTGAAATCTCAGGGAAGTTTGTTAAAACCCTCAGAAGGTTTTAAAGCACATGATTAAATAGAATTATAGATCGTTATGAACTTTGAGAAGTTTTAACTTTAAGTGTTCAAAGTCCTGATAAAGACAAAAGTAGAAACTTTAGTTTTCTGGGCAAATAAAGAAAAAAACACCATTGTTTACACTTTCTTACTAAAAGAAGACCAACAATCCAAGAAACTTTGCATTTTTGACATAGAGTAATGCAGAATTTTAATCTCATATCCTTGTACTTTTAAAATCTGTTCATTTCAATCTTAGTCCGCACTGACCACACATAAAATTCTTTCTAAAGCTTTCCCTTCACAAATCTTCTACAACTCTCCTTTGCATTCAGATTTTCATCGCCACCCTTTTCTCTCTATATGACCAGGCTCATTTTAGGAAAAATTACTTTCTTTTACCCCAACAAAAATGTATGCTCATTTCTTGTATCTATTATACATGTCTCCTACTTTCCTACATATAGTTACTTTTCTTATCACTTCCATCAATCTTCTTTGTGTTTAGCAGAATTTTAACTCTTAGGAACCCTAGTCTCCAATAAAAACTAGGTAGTAGGGGTGCCTGGGTGGCTCAGTGGGTTAGGCCACTGCCTTCGGCTCGGGTCGTGGTCTCGGGGTCCTGGGATCGAGTCCCGCATCGGGCTCTCTGCTCAGCGGGGAGCCTGCTTCCCTCTCTCTCTTTCTGCCTGCCTCTGTCTACTGTGATCTCTCTCTGTCAAATAAATAAATAAATCTTTAAAAAAAAAACAAAAAAAAAACTAGGTAGTAACCAATTGTGAACTGTCTTGAGCATAAAGCATGTTTTCCAACAGACCCAAGTATCTTTAGTTTCTCTGTAGTAAGAAGTCAAAAGTAGATAAAACTTACGTTTAATAATTAATGTTTCAATATTTTATCTTATTTGGAAAAGACTAAGATATCCGATGAATTCAACCATTTATCATTTAGCAAAACTTCACACTTTCACGTTACCAAAGATTTTGATAGCTATCTTAAAAATTATCCATGAGAATTTTATGAGACAGACAAAATTAACCATCATTTTAAGTCATTTTTTGCTGACAAATTGCAACAGAAAAAACATGGGCTTGTTTGTCCCTTAGTAAACTTTGGTAGAATAAAAGTTTTTAATTTAATGCTGATAACTCTAAAGACATGTCTGTTTTAGTTAAACCAACAAACTTGAATTAGCTTTAATACTGAGTATATTGGCATTTGCATCCCCTGAACTCAGTCGGTTTATTTCTGGGGTACTTGCGGGGGAATAGAAAGTGGTTGGTTTGAGTTCAGGGGAGACCCTGGGCCTTCAGGGGATGGGTGGAAATGATGGGGTGGAATAAAAAAGGGGTCGTCTAGAATGTCCACAGGGTCATGTGGGCCATGAAACCCAGCAAGATACGTTGTACAGTTTTTGCCGAGCTGGGCATTTTTAGGACACTGCCATGAAGGCTTGCATATGTGGGATCTCTGACCATTTGGAGGAGTTCCAGCAAGAGAGGTCAAGCTGGAAAATAGTATTATAAGAATGAGTTCCATGGAGGGGCCATACCTCTTGGTCTAGGAGTTTATATTTAGGCCAGAAAACATTACATGAAGATGTGATTTTTTTCCTCATGCTTTAGGGGTCAAATTTGTTGCAGTTTTTAAAAATACAGACCAAGGCCAAGTCTAAAGGAATAGAGGGGGTTTATTCCATAGTGGAAAAGACCAGCTTCCAGTTCCCAAAGGGGTGTCCCATGAAAGGGAATGGAGCTCCCAGTAGTGGTCAGGATTTCAGTCAGGGCATCCCACTGGCCTGAAAAAGGAGCAGACCTTATACAGGGCAACTGACTCTACCAGCCATCCCGCTGGGAGGGGGTCATAGCAGATGGCAGTAGCATCCCCAGCAACAGAGAATGCCAGAAACCTTCTGGCCTAACTGGGGTTGGAAAAAGGAGGGGAGGGCGGGACTCAACCACTAAGACTAAGAATGCATTTTCCTTGTGGCTGGATCCATGGAACAGAGGAAGGGGTGGGGGGCAAAAGAAGCAAGGCTGCTGAGCCGGCGTCCCTGTCCTGTGTGGATTGGCCCTGGGCAAGCTGCCGATGGAGTGGGAGAGGAGAGGGAAGGGGTCCTTCACCCTCACAGGCATGCACAGTCCAACCTGTTTGCTCTCAGACCTTCAGACCACACCACGGAGCCGCCCTGTATGGAAGCCGTCGGTTGCCTGGGAAGTACTAGGGTTAGGCCTTTGTAGGTGTGTAAAGAGAAAGGTGGGGGACAAGGGCAGTCCAGCACCACCTCCTGTTCCCCCACACCATTTTGATCCTCACCAAGGAGTAACCTCTGCTGGAGGCCATCAGTTCCCCAAGGAGTACTAGCGTTGGTCCATGAAGGGAAAGACCTAAGAAATTCCTGGAGAATATGGGGAGAGTCCTAGCCAACAGGTTCCCCATGCAGGACAACAAATGTGGGGCATCCAGATGGTGTGGGGGATGGCGGTGCCAGCAGTGAAAGAATTCACCCAAGGGGAATAGAGGAGATAGAACTTTATTTAACAGATTGCAAGGGAGCATCAGAGGACAGCAAGGGAGAGACCATCTGACACGAGGCTGTGGTGAAGATCTATAGTTACAGGGTGGGTGAGGAGGTATGGGAACATGTGGAATTCTCCCTTTTTCTGGTAACTGTGCCTGGTTGTAAGTAGCCCACTGTTGGGTTACAGTCTATGGCTTAATGAGCCTATTTGCCTTAGCTCCGTGGTCGAGGTCGCTGCGCCCTATTGTCTTCCTCAAGCTTACATTACTGCCTAAAAGTGACCCCTACAACAATGAATACACATGAATTAAATTTGCCTAATAACAGATATTCTCAATTTGGATTTAAAATCTAGCTATGCATTATTTAGAAGTGACACAATTGATTATAATGATGTAGAAAGATTGGAAATAAAATAAAAAATTCAGTCTGGGGAAATGCAGATGTTACAAAATATTAACATCAACCAAAGGCAAATCTATGGTGAAAACCATTAATATCTGTTAAAAACAACACATCAAGACCATGTAATAATTTGAAACCCTATGCCACACATATAATGGAGGGTGGTCTGACCTGGTTTAGTCAAATTAAGTACGTGCATATGCTGGAAAACACCAATTCCACTCTTCAGCAAATAATTTCAAATATGTTCAGAAGGCAAGATTAACAAGGACATTTATCAACATGTTTGTGTAGTGGGAAACGGATTATCTTGTCCATCCATGACGGAATAATAAGGTGAAAGTGATAGAAAGTACGACATGCAACACACTACCTAGAATAAACATTATGTGTGCAAACCAATATAATGGGATGCTAAAAACAATCATTTTTGAATAGAGGAAGAGAACTAGAATATCGTGCCATTACATAAATTAAAAATGCATGAACTCCAAATAATACTGCATGTTTTCCAAGTTCACATACTTTTTAAAAAATTTTTTTAATTTATTATTATTTTTTAATAAACATATAATGTATTTTTATCCCCAGGGGTACAGGTCTGTGAATCAACAGGTTTACACACTTCACAGCAATCATCATAGCACATACCCTCCCCAATGTCCATAACCCCACCCTCCTCTCCCGACCCCCCTTCCCCCAGCAACCCTCAGTTTGTTTTGTGAGATTAAGAGTCACTTATAGTTTGTCTCCCTCCCGATCCCATCTTGTTTCATTTATTCTTCTCCTAACCCCCAGCCCCCCATGTTGCATCTCCACTTCCTCATATCAGGGAGATCATGTGATAGTTGTCTTTCTCCGATTGACTTATTTCACTAAGCATGATACCCTCTAGTTCCATCCACGTTGTCGCAAATGGCAAGATTTCATTTCTTTTGATGGCTGCGTAGTATTCCATTGTGTATATATACCACTTCTTCTTTATCCATTCATCTGTTGATGGACATCTAGGTTCTTTCCATAGTTTGGCTATTGTAGACATTGCTGCTATAAACATTCGGGTGCACGTGCCCCTTCGGATCACTACGTTTGTATCTTTAGGGTAAATACCCAGTAGTGCAATTGCTGGGTCATAGGGTAGCTCTATTTTCAACTTTTTGAGGAACCTCCATGCTGTTTTCCAGAGTGGTTGCACCAGCTTACATTCCCACCAACAGTGTAGGAGGGTTTCCCTTTCTCCGCATCCTCGCCAGCATCTGTCATTTCTTGACTTGTTAATTTTAGCCATTCTGACTGGTGTGAGGTGGTATCTCATTGTGGTTTTGAATTGTATTTCTCTGATGCCGAGTAATGTGGAGCACTTTTTCATGTGTCTGTTGGCCATCTGGATGTCTTCTTTGCAGAAATGTCTGTTCATGTCCTCTGCCCATTTCTTGATTGGATTATTTGTTCTTTGGGTGTTGAGTTTGCTAAGTTCTTTATAGATTTTGGACACTAGCCCTTTATCTGATATGTCATTTGCAAATATCTTCTCTCATTCTGTCAGTTGTCTTTTGGTTTTGTTAACTGTTTCCTTTGCTGTGCAAAAGCTTTTGATCTTGATGAAATCCCAATAGTTCATTTTTGCCCTTGCTTCCCTTGCCTTTGGTGATGTTCCTGGGAAGAGGTTGCTACGGCTGAGGTCGAAGAGGTTGCTGCCTGTGTTCTCCTCAAGGATTTTGATGGATTCCTTTATCACATTGAGGTCCTTCATCCATTTTGAGTCGTCTTTTCGTGTGTGGTGTAAGGAAATAGTCCAATTTCATTTTTCTGCATGTGGCTGTCCAATTTTCCCAGCACCATTTGTTGAAGAGGCTGTCTTTTTTCCATTGGACATTCCTTCCTGCTTTGTTGAAGATTAGTTGACCATAGAGTTGAGGGTCTATTTCTGGTCTCTCTATTCTGTTCTATTGATCTATGTGTCTGTTTTTGTGCCAGTACCTTGCTGTCTTGATGGTAACAGCTTTGCAATAGAGCTTGAAGTCCGGAATTGTGATGCCACCAACTTTGGCTTTCTTTTTCAATATTCCTTTGGCTATTTGAGGTCTTTTCTGGTTCCATATAAATTTTAGGATTATTTGTTCCATTTCTTTGAAAAAAATGGGTGAGATTTTGATAGGGATTACATTAAATGTGTATATTGCTTTAGGTAGCATAGACAGAATGGACATTTTCACAATATTTGTTCTTCCAATCCAGGAGCATGGAACGTTTTTCCATTTCTTTGTGTCTTCCTCAATTTCTTTCATGAGTACTTTATAGTTTTCTGAGTATAGATTCATAGCTTTTTTGGTTAGGTTTATTCCTAGGTATCTTATAGTTTTGGGTGCAATTGTAAATGGGATTGACTCCTTAATTTCTCTTTCTTCTGTCTTGTTGTTGGTGTAGAGAAATGCAACTGATTTCTGTGCATTGATTTTATATCCTGACACTTTACTGAATGCCTGTACAAGTTCTAGCAGTTTTGGAGTGGAGCCTTTTGGGTTTTCCACATATAGTATTATATCATCTACAAAGAGTGAAAGTTTGACTACTTCTTTGCCGATTTGGATGCCTTTAATTTCTTTTGTTGTCTGATTTCTGAGGCTAGGACTTCTAGTACTATGTTGAATAGCAGTGGTGATAATGAACATCCCTGACGTGTTCCTGACCTTAGCGGAAAAGCTTTCAGTTTTTCTCCATTGAGAATGATATTTGCAGTGGGTTTTTCATAGGTGGCTTTGATAATATTGAGGTATGTGGCCTCTACCCCTACACTTTGAAGAGTTTTGATCAGGAAGGGATGCTCTACTTTGTCAAATGCTTTTTCCGCATCTATTGAGAATATCATATGGTTCTTGTTCTTTCTTTTATTAATGTGTTGTATCACATTGATGGATTTGCAGATGTTGAACCAACTTTGCAGCCCTGGAATAAATCCCACTTGGTCGTGGTGAATAATCCTTTTAATGTACTGTTGGATCCTATTGGCCAGTATTTTGGTGAGAATTTTCACATCTGTGTTCATCAAGGATATTGGTCTGTAATTCTCTTTTTTGATGGGATCCTTGTCTGGTTTTGGGATCAAGGTGATGCTGGCCTCATAAAATGAGTTTGGAAGTTTTCCTTCCATTTCTATTTTTTGGAACAGTTTCAGGAGAATAGGAATTAATTCTTCTTTAAATGTTTGGTAGAATTCCCCTGGGAAGCCGTCTGGTCCTGGGCTTTTGTTTGTTTGGAGATTTTTGATGACTACTTCAATCTCCTTACTGGTTATTGGTCTGTCCAGGTTTTCTATTTCATCCTGGTTCAGTTTTGGTAGTTTATATGTCTCTAGGAATGCATCCATTTCTTCCAGATTGTCAAATTTGTTGGCATAGAGTTGCTCATAGTATGTTCTTATAATTGTTTGTATTTCTTTGGTGTTAGTTGTGATCTCTCCTCTTTCATTCATGATTTTATTTATTTGGGTCCTTTCTCTTTTCTTTTCGATAAGTCTGGCCAGGGGTTTGTCAATCTTATTAATTCTTTCAAAGAACCAGCTCCTAGTTTCGTTGATTTGTTCTATTATTTTTTTAGTTTCTATTTCATTGATTTCTGCTCTGATCTTTATGATTTCTCTTCTCCTGCTGGGTTTAGGCTTTCTTTGTTGTTCTTTCTCCAGCTCCTTTAGGTGTAGGGTTAGGTTGTGTATTTAAGAACTTTCTTGTTTCTTGAGAAAGACTTGTACTGCTATATATTTTCCTCTCAGGACCGCCTTTGCTGTGTCCCACAGATTTTGAACTGTTGTGTTTTCATTATCATTTGTTTCCATGAATTTTTTCAATTCTTCTTTAATTTCCTGGTTGACCCATTCATTCTTTAGAAGGATGCTGTTTAGTCTCCATGTATTTGGGTTCTTTCCAAATTTCCTCTTGTGATTGAGTTCGAGCTTCAGAGCATTGTGGTCTGAAATTATGCAGGAAATGATCCCAATCTTTTGATACCAGTTGAGACCTGATTTATGACCTAAGATGTGATCTATTCTGGAGAATGTACCATGTGCACTAGAGAAGAATGTGTATTCTGTTGCTTTGGGATGGAATGTTCTGAATATATCTGTGATGTCCATCTGGTCCAGTGTGTCATTTAAGGCCTTTATTTCCTTGTTGATCTTTTGCTTGGATGATCTGTCCATTTCAGTGAGGGGAGTGTTAAAGTCCCCTACTATTATTATATTATTGTTGATGTGTTTCTTTGATTTTGTTATTAATTGGTTTATATAGTTGGTTGCTCCCATGTTAGGGGCATAGATATTTAAAATTGTTAGGTCTTCTTGTTGGACAGACCCTTTGAGTATGATATAGTGTCCTTCCTCATCTCTTATTATAGTCTTTGGCTTAAAATTTAATTGATCTGATATAAGGATTGCCACCCCAGCTTTCTTCGGATGTCCATTAGCATGGTACATTGTTTTCCACCCCCTCACTTTAAATCTGGAGGTGTCTTCGGGTCTAAAATGAGTTTCTTGTATGCAACATATTGATGGGTTTTGTTTTTTTATCCATTCTGATACCCTGTGTCTTTTGATTGGGGCATTTAGCCCATTAACATTCAGGGTAAGTATTGGGAGATATGAATTTAGTGCCATTGTATTGCCTGTAAGGTGACTGTTACTATATATTGTCTCTGTTCCTTTCTGATCTACTACCAAGTTCACATTCTTAATGTGCTCTGCTTCCCTGTGCAGCACTAGGGGGTTTACCTGTGGGGAAAGACAGGGATGAGGAGTGGAAATAGGGGATGGGTATTGACTCATTCAGGAAACCATTCATCCATCTCCGGATCACAGACCTGTGATAATAGTGATTGTCATCTAAAAATGTATAATGTACCAGATAAACTCCTGCACCTAGAGAGAAAGAAAATGCAACTAACAGTAGCCTGAGTTTCACTTGTGGTGTGAGGTAACAAGGTCCAAACAGAGCAACTCGTTTTCTGTAAAATCTGTGAACATCAACAAAAATGACCAACCGAAGGAAAGATAGAAAAGGCACTGGAGAGTGAATAAGGAGTTGCTGTTTTTGTTTGTTTTGTGTCTTGCTGGGAGGTGGGGAGGATAATTCACACTTGGAGCAAGCCACCCACCTGGGGTGAGCTTTTCATTGTTTGTGTGTTTTCTCTCTGGGTGACTGTGGTCACAGTATAACCAGGAGGAGAGGAGTTGGAGGAACCAGGAGAAGGACCCAGGGTCAATGTCTGATACAACAAATCACTCACAAAAAGAGATACATAAATTATAGATAAATATGTATAATATGCTATCATAATTATATTCAGAGTAATGGCACCACAGTGAAATAGTGCTGTGCACTCAGTGGGGTAACTGAAAGTCAACATATACCTGAATATTTATACCTTAACTCACAATAGCCAAAAACTGAAAAAGCCCTAAAATCTGTCAGAAGGCACAAGAATTAACAAAATGTGGCATATTCATATAATAAAACAGAGATACTGATATGGACAAAAATATGGATGAATTTAGAATCATGCTAAATTAAACACAACAAGAAAATATCTTCTATATGATTCAATTTACATAAAATTCTAGAAAATGGGAGCTAGTGTAGAAAATGGGAGCAAGTCCTTTGTTGTTGGAGGCAAAGAAGACAATGAGCTTCAGTGTGGTAGGAACAGGGATAATGGAAATACTGTGATTTTTTTTATCATAGTGGTGGTTTCCTCATATGTTCACCTGTTAACGCTCAGTGACTTCTGCACTTAAACAGGTGTATGGCATGGTACTTAAATTATACCTCCATAAAGATGACTTTAAAAAGTAATCTGAAAATATGCAGTATTTGACAGACATACAACATTACAGAGAAATTCACATGAGATTCTCTTGGAAGTGAATTATGTATATCAAAAAGAAAGTATAGAAAACTTGAATTATAAATTTAACAAGATATGATCATTTCTGTATATTTGTATGTAAAATACACTAGGTCACAAAACAATTCTCATTAATTTGAAAGAACCAGTACAACTAACTTGTTTTCTATCACAAAGCACTATAATTAGAAGTGATTTAAGAGAGCATAAAACACATAAGTCTTAAGACTTGGATAAAGTGACTTCTAATTAAATTATGGATTAAAAAATATTATCAAAAATGGTATATTTTTAGAATTAAATAATAATGAAGAGTCTAAGTATCAAACCAAGTAGGATTTGGCAAAGAAGGAAAAAAAAAGAGGAAGAATAAATATTAATAACCAAAGAGTTAAGAAGTTAGAGAAACCACCACTGACCCAAGCCAAGTTCAAGGGAGGAGATAATAAACAATTACATTAATTTGATCAGGTATGAAACAAAGAAATAATGTCAAAGATCAATAATAACACAAAATAATAAAGTATAAAAAAAGAGAAATATATATATGTATGCAAAAGATACACATGTTCTAAGAGTAGAGAGGTGAACAAACAAAAAATCAGGAACAGATTTCAACAACTTTTTAGTCCCTCTCAGCTGTAACAAAAGTAATCAGGTTCAGATGGTTTCATGTAAACATTTCACCAAACCTTCACAAAATAATCTTTATACTTAGAAATTACTCAGGTAATCCAATTCTTTATGGAAATAGTGTATAACAAGGTGTCATAAAAAGTATGTTTTTAAAAGTAAATTAAAACATAACTTGAAAGTTACATCTTAAAGGTAAAAGCTATGGATTTCTTTGAATTGGATCCAGAGGAGAGGTGGATGGGAAGAGGGGGGAGGTGGTGAGTGGGAGGAAGGACCTTGGGATCATGACCTGAGCCCAAGGCAGATGCTTAACCAACTGAACCACCCAGGTGTCCCTTTCTTTTTTTTTTTTTTTTAAGCATTTTATTTTTTTAGGAGAAGATCTTAATAAGATTCAATAGCAGTAGATTATCCTAGAGATTGTTTAATGAGGGCACTCATCTCCTTCATGAGGACTTAGCCCTCAAGACCTATCACCTCCCAAAGCTGCCCTGCCCCAGTCCCATCCTCTTGGGGCTTAAGATTTTGACATAGGAATTTTGGCAGGACGTAATCATTTAGACCACAGCAAACACCCTACCACTTGCCCATTTTGATGGTTTATGAAGTTCCCCTTGATAATATTTTTACGAGGATAAGGTTTTCTGTAACAAAATCTAGAGAATCAGTCACTTTCAGGCTTTGTCCCCAGCCTTCTAGCTGTCGTTTCCCTTCCTGCCCTGTCGGTCTCTCTGTTACACAGAGAGAATTGCAGAGTGTGAGGGTTTTTCTCCAAGGATTGTCTTAATGGATGGAATAAGCCCCAGCTCCTTCCAACTCTAGAATTTTGGGTATTTACTCCTAGACATTTCAGGGAGATATTATACAGATTCAACTCAAATCTCTGTCCTCCCAAAGCCTCAGTCTTTTCATCTGTGGTGTGAGAATAAAAATATCTTCCTGCCTAAACCTGAAGGTGACTGTGAGGGTCAAATTAAGTAATGCAAGTAACAGTACTTTGAAAACCATCAGTTAGGTACAAATGTAACGTATTATACTCCGGTGGTTAGTTTATGCTCAAAATATATCATTTCTTTGTAAGCTATAATCCTATGTCCAGTTCTACTGCTCTTTTTAAAACCCGGCAGATTAGGCCTTACCAAAGTTAAAATAATTATATTCACAAGTGAAAATACTTATCCCTGATCTTCAGTTTCTCATACTGGGCCCATTTACCCATCATTCATACTAAAACTCTCTTGGCTTTTAGAATCATTTTTAAAAGCCACAAAAGCTCTTGTACAAATCATGTAAAATGGTTGTTCTGACAACATAAATGTCCCATGCATCAAAAAACACATTAAAATTATCCAAGCAGCTATGAAAATGCATTCAACAGAGGAGGCTTTATTTTTTGATAAGGACCCCTGCAGCAGGAAAAGAGCCTGGTGCCAGTCAGCCCTCAGAGACGGGTAGGCACACACCAACGCTTCTGAAGGTTCTCATAATGACAAGAAGCAAGATTCCTAGGGTCCGAGCACAGTGGGGGCCCCAGGTAGAGGGAAGCGTGATGTCTGTGGACCGATGAAACTCTGCGCACATGGCTTGCAGATTCCAATTTTAAGAAAATAATCACCTTTCCAATTATACTTTTTATATTTTAAGATGGATCTCTGTATTCTTGATTTTAAAATCAAAGCACTTTTCGATATTCACTTAAGCTGGGTTTTTTTTTTTTTTTTTTGCAGGACTTTTTATTTATTTATTTTTTTGTGCTCAAACTACAGCCATTGAGAAGACTACAGTCATGAGAAACATCTTGATTTATTATGTAGATCTAGTGCTACCCACATTTGGCTTTATCACACAGTTACATCTCATTCATACGTAGAGAAGTCCACTCATACAGCCACAGGAGCAGATATTTTGTTTCACTACAAAACCCAGATCAGGAAAAACGTGGCATCGATACCACTCTCTGCTGTCCTCATTTTACAGCTTGTTTTTTAAAAAACTAATATCACTTAAATCTTAGACACACAGTAAATTTAAATTTAAGAAAAGTAAGATAGCATATTTTGTCCTTAAGGAATTCAAGGAACTTTGAGCAGTTTTATGTGTGATATATTTGCACCGGTCAGCAGTACATGCAGACGTATCGCAGTAGAGAAGGGAGGACATATTTCTGTACACACGTATCAGTTTGCTGTTTAAATTCTCTTTGTTCCTCCTGTGATTCCCCTAACATGACATATTCTGCATTATAATGACATTGTCTAAGAAAGTGCATTCTGTAGCACCTGTAACAAGGGGTGCGGGACAAAATGATTCTTACATGCAAACCCTAAAATATTACGTATGAATTAAAAACCTAATAATTTACCCCACTTGTTACAAGCCACCCCTGGGTTTCTTCTGTCGGGTTCATAAGTCTCTCGTGTATTAATTGCCACTAGAAGTTTTTGCTTGTGAGTCTTTAAAGTTCTATCGCATAGAAGGGCGCAGTGGGCATGGTCACTGTCATGTGATAATTGAATCATACACAGAATGTGTCGGGAGCGAAACACAGTGGTTACACATGTCTGGTTTTGATTTCCTTTCCTTGGGCTAACTGAAGAACTCTAGTCTGTGATACCATCATCTCGCTGGCATTTTCCAACGAGGAAGAGCTTGAGTGTGCATGTTTGGGAGGAAAGTGGCTGGGAAGGCACAGAGGAAGGAGAAAGATGCTTTTAAGTCTTAAGAATTTCAGTGGGCATATAGGTTGTTTGGAGATGATGTTGTGTGTATGGGAGGATCTCAAAAACACGCAGTTCCCGTGTGGAGACGCACCTGCACTACTTCCCGCAGTGTACCACAGACCCATCCCAGCCCTGACCATCCCAACAACACGCAAGTCACCTCCTGTACATTCAGGGGCAGGAAATAAAAGGATCATCCCCTGTGTGTGATAGGAGAGAAAGCCCAGGAGGCCTGGGGTTAGATGCAGCCGCTGAGGGCAGGAGCAGAGGGGCTGTGTTGGAACTGGCGTGAACAGCCGGCGCACACGGACACAGAGATGGCCCTTGCTCCAGTCGCCCCTCTGCCCCCCAATGTTCACACACGTTTCCTCAAAAGCAGGGGCAGGAAGGAGATGCCTTTATCGAGGGAGAGCAAGAGAAAGACGGCAGGTTCGATCTCCGTGTGAGATTTAGATACTAAAGAACTCTTTGAGGGATGTGTTTTACGAGGCACTATGACCTGTTTCCAGTTGAGCTTCTGTATTCCTTTTCCTTGGATGTCAGCTTTGGGACTCCGCTTTACAGGGAATACATTGCAAGTGTGCTGTACCAAGACGCTTTTGACTTGCATTTTACTCCTAATGTGTGTCTGTAGATTAGCTGCTGCCCTTTGCAATCTGTTAATGCTAGTTTAATTTCAGTGTGGCAAATCTTGTGACCATGTTTTGTGGAAGTTCAGATAATGAAAATAAGAATGATTACCGTACCGACACCTGCATGACCCAGACAACTCTAAAAAAGAATGCTACAAGCACTGTGTTATGTTAATGGCAGAGAGAAAACCACAAGTACTTGTTGAGGATGGTAATTAACCAAAACCAAGCACCCTGCATAGGACCCAGGAAGGAGAAGGGCTAGCAACACGCAAACAGAGACTGACGGTCACACATACGGGACAGAGAGGTAGATGCTGTTCAATCAGTTGAGTTTTGTCTCCCAGAAAGACACCAATGTTCATTTGAAAGCCATGGCTTTTGAATGAGCTTGGGCACTCCTTACTAACAAACACGACCATCACACCAGTGTCCTGCTTCATCTGTGAAAGTTGTATTTCTTGGTTGAGAGTTTGCAACTCAAAGGTCCGGTGGGTGGACATGGGGAGACATTTCGATAACAGACGTGTTGGATTCATGTCATTCAAACAAATCAGATTCAGTTGACTCTTACTGTGATCACACTTTCTGCAGTAGATCAAGTAACGAGTCAAATGACAGTGACAGCAAGCTTCCCATAGGTACTTTGATTTGAAAAATGTGGTTTTAAGGTGTCTTTTGATTTCTATGAAGATTGAGTGAAAAGGCAGATTGTTGATATGGCGTCTGTACACAAACTGAGTTTTGCTCCTCTGTGTGCTTATTCAGTAGATGGTGCAATAATAGAATTTGGCAAATTCCATTTACTCTCTAACATTCTTATCCATGAAAATGAGACGGTGTTCCCTGCTAAGTATCCTGCTCCCGTTTTACACAATGCTGCTTAAAATGTGTGTGTTTTGCTTACCATGGTATCAAGGCTTTCTAATAAAAGCTTTTGGTCCATTTAAAGTTTCCTTAAACTATGCAGAAGGCCCTTACTGAGATTGCTGACTCTACTGAAATGGAAGGAGATGACCTTGTATGTGCAACTATAAGTTGGTTGTGAGTGCTTTTGGCCATTGAGAAGATACTACATTACTCAACTGCTATAAAATCATCTATTCAGAGTACATGGGAAGTACATCCTTCTCTAATTGGATAGCACATTGAGGATGCTAGTGGACAGAGTTCTAGAAAATCAAACATTTATATTGTTGTTTCTCCCAAAATGGTGAACTTATCTTTGAAGAGACCATAAGGTACCTAGAAAGGATCAACACCAGCACCTGAGTTGTTCAGCTGGAGGTCATGTTTGATGTATAGGTTGCAACAGAAACTTATAGAATTAAACAAACAAAACAAAAACAAAAACTAAAGAGGGAAATTATTTCCAAACTCAAAGCAAACTATTGAGATGGGGTAGTCGAATTAAACAGGACATTCTAATTTTTTTCCATTAAAACTGCAAATATTTGGAACGCAACTTCAAGTTCACAAAATGAGGTGGTGTTTGTGTTTAAAACCATGTTCTCTGAGAAAGAGCGGGCTTCACGTCTAGTGACAGCCAGTGTGGTTCGGAGTGTTTACAGAGGGTTGCTGCCTCAGGTGTGTATGTCTGCATGGTGGATTTTGGCACAGATCTGACTGACAAACAGCTCTTTGACCACGACAAGCTCGTAGATACAAAGTGGATGGATGTGTCTGGAGAGCTGGAGACTAATTCCTACTCATCAAAAATAGGGTGTTGCTAGTAAGTAAATTCCTAGGTATTTGATGCTCAGATGCTTTTATGAGGTTGATCTGGCTTGACGTCATCCCACTGGACCAATGCCAGGAATCGGTTAATGCGGCCTTTTCAGAGCAGAGCTGGACGTCCACCGGAATTTGATGTTGGACTCCTTTCAGTTTTACCACCGTATAAAAGAAACACTGGAGACCCTAAGCTCCTATGAAAGGAACTAGAGGAAACTTTCCACCAGATCATGGGACAGCGAGAAATATATCATTGTTATATTGTTGTTAAATACTCGATTAGTTCTATTGTATTTAAATTACTTTAAAAAGGCATGCATTTAGGAACACCTGGGTAGCTCAGTCCATTAAGTGTCTGCCTTAGTCTTGGGTCATGATCTCAGGGTCCTGGGGTCGAGCCCCATGTCCGCTCCCTGCTCAGTGAGGAGTCTGCTTCTCCCTCTGCCCCCCCCCCCCGGCTTCTGCTCTCTTTCTCTCTCTCAAATAAAGTCTTTAAAAAAAAAGACATACATTTATGTGTCTTAAGAATGTACAAGGATATAGCTTATACATTTTAAATATCCATGAGGACTTTAAAGAGTGGACACATCTCTGCATCAGAGGATGGAGAGAAATATAAAATACTGCTATATTTTCCCACATATTATTAAATTAATCCTCTTATTATTACTAATTGCCACTGTCTTAATGTTGTTTAAATAATAGTACTGATGTACAGAAAAGCCAGTACTGCAGAATAATATATAATTTCAAATAAAATCCTATTTTTAATATTTTATATTAACATAGGTACATAATCATTACATATGACACTGTAATGATCTTTCTGGCATATCTGTGGGATTATTATTCAATTACTCATGCTGTATTTATTCTTGGAGACTTGACACGATGTACTTTTTCTCTGAGGAGTGCTTTTCTGCTGAGTGTTTGGCAACCACTAAGGGTGGGCAGATTTAGGCCTACACCGTAGCCTGGTATTTTTGAGACTGTGTCTTTGGAATTCAACACTCAACCAATGCACATGAGTGTTGCGTGAATTATGGTCCTGAAAGGGTACCTTCATGTCCCTCAGCCCACACTCGAGACCAGCCAGTGCCTCTGTTCTCCGTTTGCTCTCTTCTTCCCCTGACATCCGGTTCCTTCCGGGGTCAGGCTTACTGAGATATATCGGACTTAATCCGTCCCTCCATGGCCTCTTTGCTTTACCTTCTCTTCTCTGTAGCGTATTCACTGACCTCAGGGTTTTCTTTTACCTCTGGATTCTGCTTTTGCTTCATTGTTACCCTCCAGAGATTTCTTTTAATTCCTACCTGATTAGCATGAATTTAAAATGTGTTTATTTTTACATTGTATCTATCATGTTTAGATATTTTTTTGGGACCCCCCCCCCCAGGAGATATGGATACTCTGTTACCTGAGATGGAACCAAGCAAATATTTAAGTGATATTAAAATGCTGTCAAAAGACAGTTTGGAAAAAGGTGGTTTTTTTTTTTTTTTTAACTAGGTTGGAACGATCTGACTTAAAGCAAGAAGTTTGAGGCTGAGGGAGACTGTTGTGCGGTATTGAAGTCTGCATTACTTTAAGTAATCAGAGGACATCCATTGTACACCAGGTGGAAATTAGGCTGAAGTCGGAAGGGATTGAAGCTTTCAGTGCTCAGGTGGGGACTTGTTTAGTAAGAAAGCAAGTCAGCATCAAGGACCAAAGAGACAGGAAACACCTAGTGTCATTGAATTTGGCGGTTCTGATCACCAGTGCACATTAGAAATTTCAAAATACCAGTGTTAGGACCCTGCACTAAAGGAACCGAATCCAGATGTCCAGACAAGTTGTATTTGGGGGTTTTGAAATGCTCCTCCGTTTATTCTATGTGCTTATTGAGTTGCAAACTATGGGATGTTAAGAAGACTTGATGTTTGATGGGTTAAGAGCTTAGAATTAGCAACGCCTTTGGGTTTTTTGCTGGAAATCCATTTTGGGTAGTAAAACATTCAGTTTCTATTCTGCTTTTATTTTCATTTCCTTAAACTTTTATTGTGGAGGCTGTAGTATGCAAATGCATGAGAAAGAGATAAGAAGTGACATGTTGTATTATTACACTTCTCCTAATGAGAAAAGAAATCTCACTAATGCTTAGTTCTACTATATTGTTTTTAAGAATCTGAGAATCTTAGAAATAAGCGAAATGGAATCTGAGAATCTTAGAAATTGAATCTAAGAATCTGAGAATCTTAGAAATAAGCGAAATTGCATTTTTTATTTGTTCTATTGAGTTATTTTTATACTCTTGGTTTCAGAAGATTGAAATGTACATTCTTCACCCGGATCCCTGATGATTATAAGTGTTTACGTTAGTAGAACACGCATCAATTCGCAGTGTCATGTTTAAAAGATGGCATTTTCTCCTCAGATTATCAACCCTTTCTCCTAAGGACAGCGGAGCAAATATTTAATATTGTGGTTCTGCAGGAAACAAAGTCTCAGTGCAGTACTGTGACATGACTGACATGGTTCGCATTTACAGTTTCAGTGTGCAAAGAGGAGATGTGACTCCACATACTTTAAAGCTGCTGCCATCTTCCTCTAAGGTATTTTGGTGTTGTTGCTTAAAATGCTCTGTGTCACTAACTCCATTTCCTCCGACAAATGCTCACTCTTTCAACATAGCCTGCCTCTCCTGGTCTGTGTAAACGAGTGGGTGTCCAAGTGCAGGTAGCGCGTGTAGACAGGCTGCAGGCGCACTCACGAACGCTCTTAAGTGTGGGGTGGGGAGGCTCCCGAGTCCAGTCGTCTTTACTCCCTTGCGGTGCGGATGCGTCTTCCGTCCTCTCACATCCCATAGTGCTAGTGCGTGTGCTGGCGAAGCTGGAGTCCGAACATTCTGGAATTTTCCCTCAGAATGCCTGCGGTTTCCGGTGGTGTTCCTACTGTCTTGCCTTCCCTTCCCGCCTCTGCCTCTCTGGCCCAGCGCAGAGCTCCACCCCTGCTCAAGGGCAGATCCCCTTCCTTTGTCTTTCTGGTGCAATCGTGTCTCTAAAAACAACCCTCAGATCTCTGCGGCTTTCACAAGACATGTGAAGAAAAACGCTTGGGATGCAGAAAATCCTCTCCCTCTTAACAAGCTCTGGTTAAGTTCAGGATTTTCCTGTAAGGAATAGCAGAGTCCCAGAATGCTGTTGACAGACGTGGTGGGGAGCCTGGTGGTTCCTGATGAAAATTCAGTCTTGAAGTATCTCAAAGTATCATAACGTTTTCGCTTTTCAAGGGACACCCAACTAGCGAACGGCAAAGCCAAAAAGTAGACCCTCGAATCTATGGCTTCTGGTGTTTTCTCTTATGTCACCATCTTGTTTCCTTTTGTACATGATGTTCCTTATATAAAGCGTCATGGATGATCACAGATTCTTTCTTTCTAGAGCACGTGCACACTCACACACAGACTAACCAGTGAGAGCACGTTGTTTAAAAGCCTCTCTCAAAAACAGGAAAGATTTTTCTTTTGTATTTCTTTTTTAACAATGGGGAGTTAAACAGAAATTGTCATCACTACATGTTAGGTCACAGTAATGTAGATAAAAACTATATATATATATATATATATATATATATATATATATACATACATACATAAATAATCTCTCTTAAGTATTTCTGCAGTACGTCTGTAAGTCATTGGTAACACCTGTAGAATCTATCTGGCAGCATCCCTGGACTGTGGGTGGGAGCGAGTTTATCCAAGTTACCTGATTCTGATGCAGGATCATGAGCCAACGGTTTCCCCTGAATATGCAGAATCATGAATTCCCATCCATCAGCGTCAGCGGCCAAGTGGTGTCCGATGGACAGTGTTTGTTATGGCCGGCTTAGCCATCACCCAGATTGACTCCAGATGAAGTGAAATGTTCGCAGGTAACAAAAACTGGACTGTGATTTCACTTTGTTTTTTAGGTACAGATAAAAACTAAGAATGTGTGTCTTTTGGGAGAGACATGCATTTAAATATGATAGATTTCCAGTAGGGTTCTGAACTGCCCCTGGAGAAGAGGCATTGATGCTAATAGATTGGACTCAGAGAGAGATTTTTTTTTTTTCAGAGAAGGGAATTTTCCTGATGAATTCATGCTAATTATACATTTGCTAGTATAAGATAGACTGACTATCATTGTGCTTTTAGCAATGTGTTTGAAAAACAATGGGGATGCCAGGTATTCCTGGAACAACAAACCCTGATAATATTTAGGACGTGGCAATTAGACTGATGGGGGTGGGAATGATTGGAACTTGAAAGAATGTATTAGTTTAGATTATATGATTCTTCACGATTCCCATGGAGTTATTTCTGGAAATGTTAAATATGTAAGATGCCATGTATAGAGCGCAGGCTTACGAGTGAAAAACTTAGGTCATTTTCCTCTTTATTTTCATTATATATATTACGTATCTCATTTATTTTAAAATTTGGTTAGCTTTTAAATTAGTGATAAGTTCACATGGCTCAATATTTCAGAGATATAATTGGGTATTGAGGGAAAAGTCTTCATACCACTGTCAGCCTCCATCCACCGAATTCTTTTCTTACAGGTTATTAACATTAATCACTTTTTGGTGCATTCTTTGAGAGATGTCTAATACATGTACTAACAAATTCATACATACAAATATATTTATATAAATTTTATATATTCAATATGCAAATGAACATATGAATAATTGTTAATTATTTAGTACATTTTATTAAGTAGGATCAATATTATTATGTAATAATTATACATATATTCATATAAAATAAGTGCAGTATAATATATAACTCCATTATATATAATTTGATTATATGTATTATAAAATTTTGTGTATCTAATATTCCCCTACTTAAAAAAGGATATCGTACTTTCACTTTTATCACTCTTCTGGGTCTTGCTATTTGCAATGAGTAGTTCTTGGAGGACCTACTAGAAGGAAGATCCTGGTCTGGAGGACCATTCCATTTCATTATAGAAACTATTCTCATTTCTTTCTGTAAGAACATACAATCTTTTGGGACAGAGGACAACTGTTGACAAACATTTTGATTTCTCATCCTCTGCTACTACAGACAGTGCTGTGAGGAATAACGGTGCGTGTATGCATGTGTATCTTTCCACTTGTTATGAGAGTTGTATGAACTGGATTCTGTTTACTCTCTGTTTTTCTCTTTGCTCATCTATAAAATCAGGACAGTGGTGCCCACTGCACATGATGATGGTGAAGCTGAAACAGCATGACATGTCTGCAAAAGTTTAGGAGTAGAAAACACTTAATAAATAGTAGTTTTCATCACAGTATGTGTTCTGGAGAATATTGTAACACATATGTTTCATTTCTTAGATTTTTTTTTTTTTTTTAATTTATTTGACAGAGAGAAATCAGAGCTAGGCAGAGAGGCAGACAGAGGGGGGGGGGAAGCAGGCTCCCTGCTGAGCAGAGAGCCCCATGTGGGGCTCGATCCCAGGACCCCGAGATCATGACCTGAGCCGAAGGCAGAGGCTTAAACCACTGAGCCACCCAGGTGCCCCATATGTTTCATTTCTTGACAGCAGAACAAACCTAGGAATTCGTCTATTAGAACAATTAAAGCAGAATTCGAGACTTTTATAAAGCTTGAGTTTGTTTTGGTCATATATGTGTTGTGAGTTCTACCCAACTATAATAGAAGGTAGAAGAATTTTCTAAGTAAATGCTTAATTTGGATTTTTGCATTGGAAAGACCACCTTTACTCATAGTTCTTCTGTGGTATCTGTCATTTACTCTGAAGCTAACTTGAACCTGGACTCCTTTTTCCTGTTCTTGAGTGAGTTAAAGATCTGTCAGCTTCACATTTGATGCTCAGTATTAGATAAATAATATTTCTAAAGTAGTTCCTTGCTTTTCTGAGAAGTACAGGTGGCTAAATGGGAAATACTAAATAGAATTTTTTAAATTAGGAATACATGAGAGAAACAGTTTTGAGCCTTCGGGGGACCATAGATGTTAAAGATCTATTAAATCTCTGGTTTCCTTTTTTTCAATTTCATTTGATTGAGATGATGGAAGGTTAGCTGGCATTGATGTGGAAAAATAACTTGCCAAGAAGAAATCATTTGGGAAGATTACGAATATGAGTCTATATTTTTCAAGCCTTCTTAATAGCCTCTGAGAGAGAGAGAAAAAAAAAAAGCACAGCCTGCTGATAACCAGTAAGAGTAAATACAAATCAAAAAAGAAAAAAAAAATTTTTATTTCTTTGGTGCAAAGAGAGAGAGACTGCTCCCTCCCCTTTTCTTACAGCATTTTCTTTAGATAACTTGTAGCTATAAATTCTTTCACTGCCTCTTTGGGATATAAATCTTTATACAGACCTCTTGCCAGTTACACTGTCCAAGAATGTCTTTCTCAAGGACATGGGGGACTGCCCTTTGAAATGCAGCAAAGGAGATAGAACCTCACCTCCCGGCTTCTGTGGAAGTGTAGGAACCAACTTTAGTGGGCACCTTGCTCCAAGTTGCAGAACTGCCTCTTACCAGCAAGATAGGAGAAGTGTAATTTTCCCCTGGATAAAGCCGAGTAGCCAACACAGATGGTGACCTGAGCTAACAGGGGGACTTAGGATGAGCTCTGTGTGACAAGTGGCGGTATTGAGTGCTTCTGTTTGAGGGCTAGTTAGTCTCCATCTGGAGGACGTGCAGAATGGGTTGTATCCAGTTGGTTCTCTCAAAGGGTGTGGTTTCTTTCTCCAGCTTCTCAGCAGATTATCTGGGATGCATCACATTCTAATTTAATGCTCATTAATGATACGGTTGTTTTCCTTCTTTTTTTTTTTTTAAGATTTTACTTATTTGACAGACAGATCACAAGTAGGCAGAGAGGCAGGCAGAGAGAGAAGGGAGGAAGCAGACTCCCTGCAGAGCAGAGAGCCCGATGCGGGGCTCGATCCCAGGACACTGGGATCATGACCTGAGCCGAAGGCAGTGGCTTTAACCCACTGAGCCACCCAGGTGCCCCAGTTGTTTTCCTTCTTTTCTGCCTTTGTGGAGAATATTTCTGAGGTGGAAGGAAATTTTGTTTTTAATTATATTTTCCTGGTCTACTCTTCAGAGTTATTAAGATTGGTGGAAGAATTCTTCAATAACTATCATCCTTGAAAGGTCTTTTTAAATATATGTACATATTCTATGAAATATATAGATATATGGATTATTTGTTCATAGCTTTCTTTTTGGTTAGAATCAGGAAATAAGCTTAGTCCTAAAAGTCAATGGGGGACAATATGTAAATATTCTTATTCTGTTTTTTTTTTTTTTAAAGATTTTATTTATTTATTTCACAGAGAGAGAGAGAGATCACAAGTAGGCAGAGAGGCAGAGAGAGGGGGAAGCAGGCTCCCCGCTGAGCAGAGAGCCCGATGTGGGGCTCAATCCCAGAACCCTGGGGTCATGACCTGAGCTGAAGGCAGAGGCTTTAGCGCACTGAGCCACCCAGGCGCCCCTATAAATATTCTGTTATTGTGAGTTAAAACTTATAAAATGTGCTCATAGTGCTTGATATTCCATTGACATTCAATATACAAAGGCATCTTCAGAAGTTCTGTTTTATTTGTAAAAATTACATAGTTTTTTCATGATATATGATAAGCAGTAGATATGTAAAGTTAATATATATGTACATTTTTTAAAGCCCCTTTTGTTAAATACTCCCAAGTCACTCTTTATAAAAAAACTTGTGTCCGTTAAAATACCAATACTTGTGTATGAAGGTTTCTAGAGGAAAAAGTCAGTCAGAGAAAGACAAATATCATATGACTTCACCCATGTGGGATGGAAGAAACAAAGAGATGAACATAGGGGAGGGAAGGGAAACTAAGATAAAAACAGGGAGGAAGACAAACCACACTTTCATCAAAGCTATGCATTATTTTTTTAAATATCCTATTATTAATATTTATTATCTGTGTAATCAACCTTTGTTTCTTTGGATCTGGATATTTGAATTTGGATATGTGATATAGTATCCTCCTTTATATTGCTTTATTTGATACGCCGATACTGTGTTCAGGAATTCCCCATATATATTCGTGGGAGAGATTGGTGCATATGTACTTTTAATCCTTGTGAAGTTTGGGTGTCAAGTTTATACTCTCCTCAGATAATCAGTCCTCTTTTATGAGATTGGGAATCGTGGCCATATAATTGCTATTATTTCTTCCTTAAATGCTTGGACGAAGTCTCCAGCCACCTCGTCTCTGCTAGGAACAGTGTACGAGGCTCATTTTATGAGGCGTCTATCTGTATGTACAGCTGCTATCGGTCCAGCTACCCACTGGTCACCAGCTTTTTAATAATTTCCACCTGAATAACAAATACCAGGACAGTGCACTTTGCGTTTTCCAGCATGCCCGTCGTTAACTAGATTTCCACGTCTTCTGCAGAAAATGTCTGTACAAACAAATGCGCATATTTCATTGCAGTGTCAAGGTGTTGCACGCACGAGCACGGGGATAATCTGAACGTCTGCTAACCTACGGGAGACCACCACCACTTCCAGAAGGTTCCTTGTGGCTCTTCCAGGTACATAGCTCTTCTCACTCTCCAAAGGCAGCTGCTCTTTTGATTTATTTTTCTGCTACAGATTAGTTTTGTGGCTTTGTGGCTTGTGCGAGGCTCTCTGCACAAAGCATAATGTTTTTGAGATTTCCCCCCGATGTTGCGTGTATCAGCAGGTGGCGCTGGTTTCGTTGTTGTCCCGAGCAGTGTTCGTTGCATGACTACTGCAGTGTATCCACTGATTGTCACACCGACGGACGTCAGGGTTGTTCCTTGGTCTTTTTTCTGAGCATGTTTTCATTTCTCTGAAGTAAGTCCCTGGGACTGGAATTGCTGGCTTCCAGAGCACGTCCGTGTCGATGAGAAGCTGCCAGATCTTTTTCTGAAGTGGTTATACCACTGCAGTCGTTGAAATCTTCAGCCACACTTGGTGTTCAGAAATGATGCTCTAGTGATACTTCAGCGGTTTTAATTTCCATTTTTATGCTGAGCGGTAATGTGCACTTTTTCACGTGTTTTTTGCTCATTTGAATAATTCTTTTCTAATTTTTTTTTAAGATTTTATTTATTTATTTGACAGACAGAGATCACAAGTAGGCAGAGAGGCAGGCAGAGAGAGAGGAGGAAGCAGGCTCCCTGCTGAGCTGAGAGCCTGATGCGGGACTCGATCCCAGGACCCTGAGATCACGACCTGAGCGGAAGGCAGAGGCTTTAACCCACTGAGCGACCCAGGCGCCCCTCTCTTCTAATTTTTTAATTGGGTTGTCTTTTTCGAACATCACACTTCAAGCTCTTTACATATCTTGAATACTTATCTTTTGTCAGAGACGTAATTTGTGAATCTTTTCTTCAAGTCTGAGATTTGCACAATCATTTTTAATATACTTCTACACAAGTTTATTTTTTATTATTTTCAAGGTTTTTATTCAAATTCCAGTTAGTTGACATGCAGTGTAATATTAGTTTCAGGTGTACAATGCAGTGATTCACCACTAGCATACGTCACCCACGCTCATCATGACAGGTGCAGCCTTCATCGCCATCGCCTGTTCAAACCGCCCCCCACCCCCTTCCCCTCACGCGACCATCAGTGTGTTCTCTGTAGTGAAGAGTCTGTTTCTTGCCTCTCTCTCTCTCTTTTTTCCTTGCAC
This sequence comes from Martes martes, assembly GCF_963455335.1. Classification (NCBI taxonomy): domain Eukaryota; kingdom Metazoa; phylum Chordata; class Mammalia; order Carnivora; family Mustelidae; genus Martes; species Martes martes. The sequence goes on along the minus strand of NC_137889.1, from coordinate 5,397,037 downwards.
AATCATGTTTTTCTTACACAATCATGCTTCGTGACTTTCAATGACCAAAGTTTTAATTTTGTTAAAGTCTCACTAATTCTTTCCTTTTACTGTGTCTGATTTCCATGACATCTCTTAAGAAAGTTTGCTCATCCTCCAGTCATGAAGGTAGTCTCCTAAATTTTCTTCCGGTGCCTGTATAAGTTTAGATTTATAATGAGGTCTATATTATATTAATTCCTGTGTGGGTTTGAAGAAGTAGCAAAGATTTATTTTCCTAGCTGAGGTGAAATTCTCATAATGCGAAAGTACACCGACAATGGTTTATAGCCACCAAGTCTGATCAGCATCCAACCATTTTTCTTCACCCCAAAAGGACACTCCCATCCATTATTCAGCTCCTTCTACTATTCTTTCCCCAGCAACTAGCAGCCACCAATCTGTCTCTGTGGCTTTGACTGTTCTGGATGTTTCCTATAAATGCAGTCATAGAATATGTGACCTTTAATGCGTGACTTCTTGTGGTTGGCATTACTCTGTGAGGTTTCTCCCCGTTGCACGCTGTGTCAGCGCTCAGTCATTCTTATGGCTACATAATATTCTGTTGTACGGATAGACCACAATTTGTTTATCCATTAGTAAGATTTATTCTTCCCATTAATATTTAAAGGTTCTCCCTCACTGCTTATCAAAAAGACTTTCCTTTGCCTATTGAACTGATTTGGTACTTTTGGTAAAAAAACAAAAGAACACGTACCTGTGGGTCTATTTCTGGACTCTCTTATTTTCCATTGATCTGTACTTAAATCTTCATACTTGTACCCTATTGTCTTTTTAAAAGCCATTTTTTTGAGGCAGATAGCATAAAAAAGCCAGGCATATTTAATGTATAGAGTCTGACGAGTCAGGAATACGTATATACCTGTGAAACCCATCATCACAACTGAGGCCATAAAAATACTCATCATCTCCGAAGTTGACTCCTGCCTTTATTATCATTACTGTTATTTTTAGTTTTGACAATATTTAACATAAAGTCTATGTCATCAGCAAAGTTTTAAGTATATAACACAGTGTTGTTAACTGTGGCATGATGCTGTGTGTGGATCTCTAGGACTTACTCACCTGTCTAACTGAAATTTCATACCCCTTGACTAAGGCGTCTGTGTTTCCCCTTCTAGCCCCTGACAACCACCAGTCCACACTGTTTCTAGGAGTGTGACTATTTTAGAGTCCTCATATAAATGGCATCACATTTTGTCTTTCTGTGTCTGGCTTATTTCACTGAGCACAACGATCTCCG